>NC_062533.1:6668014-6775514 GCF_022655615.1 Tachysurus fulvidraco
GGAAAATAGATTAAATAAACTCAACAAAAGTCTCTAAATACTTATTTTTCCTCACTGTAGATTTAATAATGCTATATTCAGTGCAAAAGGTCTAGCCAAAGATCAGGATAATCTTTATTAACACTGAAAGTCATTATTACAGTTAACAGAATGAGTTAGATGTTAATACTTATTATTACCGGTATCAGGGGCTATTTATGTATGTACTGTATACCCAGCATTTCCTGACGCATTAATTCATCATGATGAAAACATTACGTTAATATGTTAATATATGCTCTTTGTGGACCTTAAAATGTCACTGAAAAATGTCCATCCTCACAGTAAACATGAACAACCATTTATCTTTTTTCTGTAACATAATAGATTTTTTTTGTGATGATATCTGGTAATCTGGGACACTTGTGTATTAGAATGAGGAAATTCTATATTTGTTTAAATTAGGTCAGGGTGTTCTTCCCAAAACTGTGTGAAAGCATATATCCCACCCATCTATCCAACAATTCATCCATCCCTCAATCCATCTATCCTTCAGTCCATCCATCCATCCCTCAATCCATCTATCCATCAATCCATCCATCCGTCTATCCATCCCTCCGCCCATACATCCAACCATCTCTCCAGCCATCACCTGTGGTTTTATTCTGCAGAGGGTTGCAGCGAAACTGAGAGTCTGTCTCAGGGCACACACTTCCACATCTATTCACACACTTAAAACTATTTAGAGATGCTAGCCACCCTACAACACATGTCTATCGACTGGGAAGGAAACCAGAGGAAACTCACAAAGCACCCACACCCACACCCACACCCACACACACACACACACACACACACACAAACACGCAACTCACCAACCCACCCACACCCACACACACACACACACACACACACACACACACACACACACACACACACACACACACACACACACACACACACACACACGCAACCCACCAACCCACCCACACACACACACACACACACACACACACACACACACACACACACACACACACACACACACACACACACATACACAATCACACACAGACACACACACAGACACACACACAGACACACATATACACAAACACACACACACACCACATAAACACACACACAAACACACACACCACATAAACACACACACACACACACACACACACACACACACACACACACACACACACACACACAGACACACAGACACACAGACACACACAAACACACAGACACGCAAACACACAGACACACACACACACACACACAAACACACACACACACCCAAACACACACACACACACACACACACACACACACACACACACACACACACACACACACACACACACACACACACATGTGAGAGGAATGAATATCTCTGAACATACTAACCACTAAGCCATTATGGACCCTACAGAGCATATTCATGCAGTAAAAATCCCTCTTTGAATTTCTGGCATGACTCATTCTGAATTGACGAAGACTATGCTTCAGAGGTCGACTGGTCACAGCAGTGTTGTTTCAAACTGAAGAAAACTAAAGGATTTACTCAATAGTGTAACTTTTTAAAAGAGACGCATACTTCACTCCTAAACTTTGTTCTGCTAATAAAAAGGATGTGCAGCAACCAGGAAGTTTATAGTACCTATAAATATACATCAAGCTTTATGTAGTAGTGAACTGTATCTAAAAAACCCAGCAGCCAAAAGCTCTCTGCTAAGTGTTATTAATGGCTACCTCGGGTAAAACACTTCGTAAAGAAAACCTAATTTACATAAGCAGTGATCTACTAGTAATGGCACATGTACTTTATATGTTTGCTTTTCAGTCCATGAATTCAGGAATAAAATTGGGATTCTTGGTCATACTGACATACTGTAAGTGTCTTTGTATGAAAATAGAATACTGGGCCTTCAGCTATAGTGATGTTGAAAATGACATTTAAATCCACTCCATATAGCAGTTATATTTGATTACACGTTGCAATACTTCAAATGGTGCTCAATTCGAATAGAGTGGCCTTCACAGAACCCAGGGAACGCTGATGATTAGTAATAGCAATGTTGACTTGTTCTTTATAAAAAGACATATACACAACAGATTAGAGGTGCAATCCAATCTTACCTGCGTTCACCCAGTGTGGTTTTCTAAACACGTGCTTAAGCTGTGAAAAAATGTATTGTAAAAAAACCTTCACTGAAATGTCTTCAGTTGTTTAATTCAGTGCTGCCAGAGCCTCTCTCATTCTGACACTAGGTTCTCACTCCATGTTCTGGTTTCAGTTATTCACGGATAATTGATCTCCTTAGCACTTTGTTTCGTGATAGATTTGGGTGTTAGACATTTGGGTGTTAGACATAGTCCTTAAACTTTTCTTTGATACATAGCTTCAACTTTATTCTCAGACAGATCACATTTATGTGACTGTTGTCAAAAGTAAAAAAACAAACAAACAAACAAAAAATACAATAGTTTCCGGACAATATTTCCATGTTTTGTTTATTGATCTTTAATTTCTATAGCAACAACATATATACAACATATAACAAGCAATATAAAGATGTTTAGAATCATTTTCTGTTGAAATGTGATGCATTCAGGGATGTTATAGTCATTTACACCAAAATACATGGAATAGTACTCATAATCTCAGTTAAATCTGCTTTGTGCTGGACATTAGGTTTCATAAGTGATTTTCTAAAACATAAATGTTAGGAAACAAGAACATTACTGTTATTTTGTGTTACGCTGCTTGTATTCAGAACCACAGTAATAAGTGCTTACCCATCTTTTCCCCCCAGTTACTTTTCATTTGCCTTGTATAAATCTGAAACACAAATACATTGACTGAGTATTGAGTTTTATTTTATTTGAGTTTATGCCAGTTTGTTATGCAGCTATGCTGTCTATCTTTTCTTTTAAGCTTCGACATGTACTGTATCAACGGGCAACCAAAGGTCCTTGGTGCACTGCTGAGCAATGTTTATATGGGTGATTTGCCAGTCTTAGTTGTGCTTGTATGTCTTAGTGCACTGTAAAGCATGAAAGCCTTATTAAGTTAAGTGAACTTATGTCTTCCCTTTAACTGTAATTGTTCTGACAAGTTTTGGATATTGAACTCAAGTGTATAAGTTTTGAAAGATTAGTACTATGATGGCGTGTGTTGAAACAAAGCTTGACTTCGGTTTACTCGTGTTTTTAAGGCAGCAGGTGAATTTTGTTGAAATGTTTTACAGTGAGTGTTGATTTAGTGGTTTAAGTCTGTCAGCTACAACAGCATTTGAGAGGTTTTTTAAACACTGTCTTTACATACTAGCCACTTTATTAGACAGTTTATTAGGCTGTTTCTGCTATAAACCCTGTTCTATATAACAGCCATAAATTTAAATAATTCATACTAAGTGTGTAATCCATCCAGTGTAACGGTTGTCAGGACTATTCATGCATTTATTTATTTATTTTTATTATTTCTTTCTTTCTTTTTTTTTTTTTTTTACAAGCAAAGCGTCTTTACGTAAAGAAATCTGCATTAAAGTTGTGAGTAAAACATTATAAAATTTTAATTTTGCCTGCAAGGCATATTTTCTTAACCACTGCAGTCAGGATGCTGAAGATTAATTCTGCCATTATCAGATGCTAGAACCACGGTAATCATTATAGAGGTATTCGCATGGGTAAAAGAATGAGACAGTGCTCTGTTTATCTTTACGTGTATTCAGAGACAGTGAACAATTATTTGTTTATTATAACTATAAATAGTTATATGGTGGGGAAGAATGGACAATGTCCTTAGATGTGGATTTACATTTATAGATGAACAGATCAAAAGAATGGTGATAGAGGGTTTAATTCCACAGAGATTTTCACAGCATGAATGATCTATACCTCAAACACAACTTGAAACCAAATTGTCTTGGATAAACCAAAGTGTTTAGAGATCTTAGTGATATTTAGCGAAGACATAAATGTGTCACCAGTCATGGTATAATTCTTAGGGACACATAATGAATTCAGATTCATTCAGATCGTATCAGTCCTTTATATGAGACTAATTACCAAGACGGCTCTATGATAAAAGCTACAATCTTAATGATCATTGCTGTATAAATGAATGATAAATAGCATTGAATAAGTGTGCACACAACTGACTAAATTGTTAACAAAGGGAATAATAGGAGTAGAAAATGGAGTAGCACTATTTCACTACACAATTTAATGATGTTAATTTATTTAGCTATTTATTGATAAATAAATTAGTAATTAAATTGTATAGTGAAATAGTGCTACTCCGTTGAGTTGCATGCTAAAAATTTCTTTTAAAAGTGGTGGACTATGACCGTGTGTTTCCTTGCTGGTCCACTTTACCATTCTTGTTGAGAATTTGAGGTAATTCTTGTGTTTGACTTACTATTACTATTCTCCCCTCGTATACCTCGGCCAGTCTTAGGCCTATTGTTTGTGTTGGTGTGTACTGTAGCAATGTGGGTGCTGTAGATGCAGAGTAACAAATGTCAAAATATTATAAATTCATAACTTGTGAAATGTTGAACTTTCCCAACCTTTTGCATTTAAGGGCAGGGTGGTAAGCAGAATGTACTGCCAAGCCTCGATGAAGCTGGAAGATAGACAATGATCAAAGACCAGACTATTTGGGACCAGAAAATGTTGGAGTTGAACCATTGTACAGATCGCTGCACCAATAGTAATGTGAAGATCACAGGCTGTGTAAATACTTCTGACTGTTAATTACCTTTCCTTTGACATTGTCATCACCTTACTCTCTAATCCTCAAGCTGGGTTCAGAAACTGCTAAAGTGGATGGATGGAGTCATGCAGAATACAGCACTGTTTGTGCTGCTGTGCTGAACTCAGGAAAATATAATGGGTTGTGTCAGATCAGGGCATGACCATGCTTCACAGGCTATTGCACAGGCCTAGGATACATGGGAGACAAGGTTCCTGCTTTTTTAACATTTTATTAAAACACAGCACACAAATAGTGTCTATATTATTCAGCAGTCTTGGTGGAAATATTTTTTTTTAAAGAATAAAACTAATCAAATATATTTTACAGTATCCAATGTTTATTCATTTCACTAAAACACTTTTTGGTGAACAGAGCAGACTGCGTGAAAATATCCATTGAAGACCCCGACATAAAGCGAACCGACATTCCCTAAAGCCTTTGCTTCTCTTGATGTTAAACGTTCATGTACACTCTGATTTCATGGTTTGAATGCTCATCAGATAACAGGCTTTAAACTCACCATAGTGAGCCATGCCTCATTGTTTAATTGGACAGTTCACATTCACCCGTCTTCTCCTTGCGTCCGATGATTGGTAGACCTTTCAAAGCGGAACTCTGGAACCAACCCCAGTAATTAATCAATCAGTAAATCCATCAGCAACACTGATTAACATGACTGACATCTCAAATTATCGGAATAGCTTGTTGTAATTTGTAAATGTTGCAAATAAACTGTTGTAAATAAAAGTCAGATATCTGTTTATTTATAACTTCAGGTATACTATCTGATTATTTGCGTTCAATCCTGAATTTTGTAGTTTATAAGACTAGCCAGCTAGATGTGACTTCTTCGTCTTTTGATGCCAATATTTATGAGAACAGATTGAAAATGAAATGAAAAGGCAGATCAATGACCAAGATTTTAATTGAAATGTCAGGGATCAAAAAAGGTTTTTTAGCTTTATTGGCAAAGTAAAATTGATTATGGCTTATCTGGATCTTCGTCCCTATATCAGTGAATGAGCAATGTGAATATAGTTATACAGTATGTGTATATGCTGTGTTGGTGATTAAATGAAACAGAAGCATGTCTCATTGCATGAGCAACTTTTTTATTATTAAAATTTGCACAGGAGTAAGACACAGAATAATATTAATTTATATGAGTTATTATTAATATGATATAGCAACAAATATAATTCAAACGAAAAACAAATGAAAAAAAATTGGAGTTTGGATAAGTGTGCACACCCCCTTAACTAATAATTTGTTACAGCATAGAGTTTTACCTCAGCTGAAAAGAAGCAGCCTCATAACATGACACAGCCTCCACCATGCATATCTGTGTGTATTGTCTTCATAGTTTTTTGCACCAAACATTTTATAATTATGCCCAAAAATCTTTCCTGTGGTCTCATCGGGTACACCTTGGCCTTATTGTTGTCACCTAAAGAGATTAAGTAAAAATTAGCAATTTTAACAGAGATGTGTTTAAATTTGTACAGACTTTTATATCCATGTTATCCTCATATTGTTTTTTCTTTTTAAATTCGGTTGTCGCTTTTATGTTACCTCAAATTACATTGGGCAACAAACTAAAAAAAAGCTATTTTTTTCAGTTAGACTCCAAGTAATCAATTCTGAATACAGCATAGTGTTTGCAAGATATATGAAAGCTCATGTAATTGCAAGGTCTGTGCATATGCTTTTATATGGATAATTGGCTTTGGATGGCTAGCCCCAACAGCAGGTAAGAAGCCAGGACATGAAAAGTCCTGGCTGACTCCATCCCAGACTGTTTGGCTCCACTGAGAATGTCCAGTTGGTATGAGGACTGGATATAGGCTTGGATATAGGCTTGGATAAATTGAAGACTGAGCCTTAATGATGGACACTACCAGGGGTTCGTGATCCACACATCACCCATATGCAGACTGTCTACATCACTCTGGGATGCACGAATAACCTGTTCCCTCCTCTTATTAACATCTGTCTCAAGTGATCATATAACAGTTGGGCAGCTGAGACACATAGGTGTTCATAGAACATGTCTTCTGTGAACATGTCTTAGAACATGTCTTCTGTGACCAGTTGCATTTAAATATTATGGAAGAAAAAGTTTGTCACACTCATTTATCACGACAGTTTTCTGCTGCAGTTTATCTTTTCAGGCAAAAACATCCAGCAAATCCTGTTTTGTTCCAAACACTTTAATCATGTAATCTTCTAACAAAACTTATATATGAATGGCAGATAAGAGACCCAAAGAAGCTGCATACAGGATTTGCTTTCACGCTGTGCTTTCTGCTATTATAGCGTTGTTTTTTTCCCATTAGCATAGCGTCAGACATCCCTATCGTTCTGTGTGATTTCCACACAGTCTTGCAATGATTAGGTATCTTATGTTGATGGCCACATGTGTCCCACAGAATGCAAGCTAGTTGCAATCCCTGTAGTCTAAACTGAAAACATTGCTGAACACTCTGTTTGCTGAATGCTGATTCAGTGTTTGCTGAAAGTCGATTCTTGACATCACCATATTTAGGTTCTTGAAATGAAAGCTGTGTGGCTAGGACCGAAGATCACATACTTCTGTACATCATCTACTAGAGGTGCACAAAATCGCAAGTAATGTTAAGTCAAGAGTCAAGAAGCTTTTATTGTCATTTCAACCATATGCTGTATACAGTAGCTGTTGCAGTACATAGAGAAATTAGACAACGTTTCTCCAGGATTATAATGTAAAGGTGGGCAAGCAAGCTCTGGAAGATCAATGTCTAAATGCCTACTGTACATATCGGAGTGATCTATATCTTATAGCCATCTGGGCAATCTTAAAAAGAGAAAATTCATGTGATGTGGAAAAAATATGACAATGGAGCTCTCTGTAATAGGAAAATGAGAACATATGAAGATAATGTAAACTAATACAACTTTTTCCCTCTAGAACACATTATTCAGTATGATAGAAACTAAAGAAAAGTAACTGTAGAAGCAGTCAGAGTATTTTTTTTATTTTATTTCAGAAAATGCTTTGAAAGTGCTTTGACAGCAAAGAATACCAAAAACATTAGGTTACTGTCGTAACCCCGGTTCTCTGAAACATCGAGTGGAGAGATCCACCTATGGGAAGGGCATTCGTTCCTGACCTCTACAGAAGCATCCAATTGCACCAAGTCTGGCTTGACAGACAGGAGCGCGTGCCAAAGGGAGGTAAGGTAACGTCCCTTACCCGAGTGCATCATGCACATGCACGCGCTACCTTTCCTCAGTGAGCATATTTGCTTCTCGTGCAGCAAGCGGGGCAAAGTTGGTGGAACTCTCCACTCGATGTTTCAGAGAACCGGGGTTACGAAAGTAACCTAATATTCTCTTTCATCATCTCGTGTTCGAGATCCACCTATGGGAGATATAGACAACTCCCCGGTTGCCCAATACACTCACAGCGAGGCCCTGTAAGCCAGAGGACGGCCAAAAAGATGGTGCTCGGCACGTCACAAAGCAGCAGACATAACATAGTGCGTGGGGTAAAAGGCTCAGCCAAAGAGAAACACAACATGTGGCAACATGCATGTTGCCACACAACATGTGGCAACATGCATGTTAGAACCCCGCTGATGTCCAAAAAGCGGGCCGCCTGCAGGAAAAGAACATGTAAATAAACATGTGAATGGACCAACCCGGGTGTCCGGAGGGGAGAAGACCATATGCCTGAAACATGCATAGCCAGGCCGGCAGACAGGGCTGAAAGGAGTGCGGGCCTTGTAGCACGTGGCTACAAAGAGCACACACTTAAGACCGCATGAGCCACCATGGTATGGGTAACATCAAGCCGGTAGTGCCTGACAAAGGTGTGCGGAGAGGACCAGCTCGCCGCGGCACAAATGCAAGGGAACCCCCCCAAACAGAGCCCAAGAAGCAGCCAAGCCTCTAGTGGAGTGAGCCCTGAGGCCACCTGGAGGCTGCACGCCCCTAGACTCATACGCTAAGGAGATGGCTTCTACAATACAGCGAGAGAGGCATTGCTTAGAGATGGGTTTTCGGCGGGGCCCAAGAGATGAATAGCTGATCGTTCCCTCAAAAAGAGTTCGTCCTGTCCATGTACGCCCATAGGGCACGCACAGGGCACAAAGCATTCAACCTCCGGTCCTCCACAGAAAAAGGAGGAGGGTGAAAAGCAGAGAGCTCAATCACACCATCAGTGAAAGCTGGAAAGCACTTAGGCACGAAGGCCGGGTTAGGCCTAAGCAAAACCAGGCGGGGCGAGAAATGCTGTAGAGCTTTCAACACAGTGAGGAGCTCCAAGTAATTTATATGGGTTGAACGAAGTGAGACACACCGTTCACTGATCTGCCCTCTTATGTGGCTCCCCACCCTGTCAGGGAGGCATCCGTCATGACCACCTTCCGCAGCATGACAGCCCCAAGAGGGGTCCCATGCACGTAAAACTCCGCAGCTCTCCAGAGGCGCAGCGCAGCCATGCACGCGCGCGTCACCGAGACAAAGTGGCAAAGATCGCGCAACGGGCTAAGATGAAGGGACAAAATCCACTTCATGAAAGCCCTCATTCTCAGAAGACCTAGAGGCAAGACATGGACAGCCTAAGCCATAAGACCCTGTAATCCGAGACATGTGCGATATTGTATCCGCGCCCCTTCCCTGAACCGCGATAGACAGTTCATGAATGAAGTGACGCGCCCCCGCGCAAGGCGCACGTGCATCGTGATGGAATTCAGCTCCAGCCCCAAGAATATGACCTCCTGAGCGCGAGTGAAATTGCGCTTCAACACATTGACTCTGAAACCGAGCGCAGTGATGTGTGAGAGCACACGGGCAGTGTTTTGAATCACATTCTCTCTCGAATCGGCTATAATAAGCCAGTAGTCTATGTAAGTCAGGATCCTGAGACCCGCTATTCTCAGCGGCGCAAGCCACGCCTCCACACACAGACAGAACGTCCCCGGGCTCAGCGCGAGCCCGAATGGAAGGACCGTGAATTCGTAACATACGCCTTGGTAGGCGAAACGAAGGAATTTTGTGTGTGGAGGATAGATGCTTATGTGGAAAAAGCATTGCTCAGATCGATCGAGCAAAACCAATCATTCCGCTTTATAGAACGTATGAGAGAGCCGTGTGTTAACATTCTGAAGTTGTATTTCCGTAAATGTTTGTTCAACACTCTGAGATCCAGAAAAGGACGAAGACATCCGTCCTTTTTCGGGACCAGGAAATAACGAGAATAAAACCCCTGATTGCTTAGATGCGAGAGTACAACTCGAATCGCTCCCTTTTTGAGAAAAGATGAGATCTTGTCTTTCAGAATGTGGGTGGAGCCCTGGTCCATGTGGCACCAGACCACTCTGTTGAACCGCGGGGGTGATTGGACAAACTGAAGTCTGTAACCCCTCGTGACTGTGTGAATCACCCAATCGGGGACCGAGACAGACAGCCAGGGCATCTTACCCCAGGGCCTATCGGGGTGTGTGTGTGTGTGTGTGGGGGGTGATTGGCGCTCTGCTGAGCCTGTGGTTTCCCACAGGGTTTGTTGGTCCTGCCAGCGTAGTGGGACTGGCGTCCCACAGCAGGAGCGTTAGGCGGCCGCCCAGATGGTGTCTGCCGCTGCGCCGGCTTCCTAGGAAGACACAGTTTGAAAGCCTCGTCCTCCTTGTTCTTATCAACACAGCATTGCTGCATCAGTGCCACGGCTGGGCCGAAAAGAGCCTGACCCGGTTCAACCGCCGCCCCAGCGATGTGACGCCTCTCACTATCAGGGAGACCAGATAGGTTGAGCCACAGCGCACGTTCTCTAACCACCGACAAGGCCATGGAGCGCCCGTTGCCATGACGGGCATTGCGGAGGACAAGGTCATTGACCGTGATGATCTCCTTCCAGAGATCAGGGGATGCCGACCCACTCTCCAGCTGCTGGCTCAAATCAAGAAGTTCAGCCTGATACGCGGACAACAGCGAGGAGACATTGAGAGCTCAAATGGAAAAAGCTGAGGCTTTATATGATGCCTGATGGATCGACGCGGAGAAACGATCCATCTTGCCCGGGAGATCCATCTTGCCCTGAGATGGGTTAAGGTGTCTGGCAATGGAAGGCTTGATCACGGTGGGATCGCCTATGCCCAGACTATGCGCCATATCCTTCACCTCAAGCCCCGCGAGACCATGTTTTAGATTAAGTGGATCTTCCCAGCAATACCTCATGTGTTTCGCACATGCAGGGAGGATGGGCAGGAGCCTCTTCCTCATGCCGGTAGGAGGGCCCAGAAGCTTACCTTCATACGCATCCCTCTCCTGATCCGAAGCGTTCAGGAGAGCCGGCCATTCGACGTGGGAGCCGCGTGGCAGCGTGCTCGCAAAGCTCCAACAACACCAATTGAGGTGCGCCGGTGGGAGCCTGAGGGGCCGCGGAAGATGGAATGGCTTCCTCGTCATCCGAGCCCTCGAGAAGGCTCGCCTTGGCCTCATCCCCGGAACCTGCCGGTCCTTCGGGGAAACAGTCGTCGGCCGGTAGTAAATCCTCAAACTGGGAAGGACACATCTCAGCCCAGTCAGAGGAAGCCGCACCACGGGAGGCCCACGGGAGCGTGGCTGCGTCGCCTTTTTCCCCCTCCAAAGCTCAAAGTCGACACACTGGGAAGTGGCCATCTTGAGCCTGCGACCCAAGAGCAGTTTCGGGAGCGCCAGGCAATGGCTACAGTTCTCTGGGAGGTCAATAGCCTCTTGCGCATGCATGAGACCCGTGCAGACAACGCAGAAGTGATGGGAATCCCTCGCAGCGATAAGCGCCGGAGTCGCTTTGGAGAGCGCCATAGAAAGGGAAAAAAAAGGCAAAAAAGCAGGCGGGCAGCCTACAGAAAAAAAGGGGGGTACGAGCATGGGTGGCTCGCGAAGCTAACCTGGCTGAGGATGAGCGAGCGATATGTCCTCCTGAAGACAAAAAGTGCAGGCCAATAAATTACCAGGGAACTGTGAGGTAGGAGCAGAAGTCACGAGAAGCGAAAGTCAACTGAGGAAAGGTAACGTGTGCAGGTTCATTATGCACTCGGGTAAGGGGCGTTACCTTACCTGCCTTTGGCACGCGCTCCTGTCTGTCAAGCCAGACTTGGTGCAATTGGATGCTTCTGTAGAGGTCAGGAATGGATGCCCTTCCCATAGGTGGATCTCGAACACGAGATGATGAAAGAGAACTATACTGGGTTGAAAACATGAAACATTGTCTACTGTCTATCTACATAGTTATCAACATTCCTTCCTGTTCATCAGAAGATGGATTCGCTATCACTGACTCATTATGCAGTTTTAAGGAACCCCACTATAGGGTGAGTGTCAATGTCTGTCTATAACAGAATAGTAACTCTTGGAGGTTTACATTGCAAGAGCCATTTTTAATATAATTTGAAAGTGACCCTATAATAGAAAATTGCATGCTCTAGGGATCGCTTGACCCTGATCTTAACAGCTGCAAGTATATAATTTACATATTTTTTCCTCAGAATCTGTGGATAAATAGAACTTTAGATAACTTGTGCATCCTTAAGGATGGGAAATATGTAATTTACAAATTCTATGTGGTAAAAAACATGTTGAAATGAGGAAAAAACAGCTCTGATCTTTGTGCAGCCCAGCACTAGACTTGACGCTAACGAAGTCTGTAAAACTTGTCATGTGCATCTGGCTGTCTGTATAGCTAGATTAATCTATAAATGGCAAGCATTATCAGTCAGCAAACAGGAGATCAAACATATCATGCTGTGGCTCAACCCAGCATTCCCTCTAAATCTATTGGCACTTCAGCATTTTGCTAAAACTGATCAATCTATCTTGCAGATGAGATCAGCTTTGTGTCTAGCGGAGGCTCATGATAGCTATTTAAGAGTGAGTATCAGCTTGTGTGTCACTGACCAGCTATCAGTGTACACCATAAAGGGGCTCAGTCTTTAAAGTCAGGCTGAAACAACAACAAAATGATGGTGCAGGTGTAGTCAAACACAGGTCAAGTGCTGCCTTCTAGCATAAGAAAATGGACAGATAGCTAAAAATTGGTGACATGAAGTAGCCACTATTTGTGAAACGGTGGTATAAGCCTAGGCCATTTAAGTACTGTTACAAATGCTGGAGAAATTGGATGGTGTTTGATTTACAGATTCTGTTCAATGTAGTAAAGCAAATAGCAGTGCATTTGTTCAAATAGCGGTGGTCAGTTTTCAGTGTGTGAATTTGTTGACCTCCCAATACTATATAGCTATATAGGCCAGCCTCTCTCTCTCTCTCTCTCTCTCTCTCTCTCTCTCTCTCTCTCTCTCTCTCTCTCTCTCTCTCTCTCTCTCTCATCTATCTATCTATAATCTATATATAAACTGTTTATATACTTTTGTCTTGTAAATATGGCAACCAAGTCACAAACATACTGTATAGCTAAATATTCAAACAAAAATATCAACACATTTAACTGGAACAATTCCAGCCATTAAAGAAGCTACAGTTTTTCACAAGAAAAATGGACCAGACATGAATTGCAAACTTTATGCTACAAATAAACAAAATAATATAGAAAATAAATACCATACTCTGTACACGTCTATTTTTTTAATTAAAACCAATTGGTAAGCAAACACCAGATCAGCCCTCGATATCCATTTCTAGTTCTGTCATGAAAGCATATAATTAATAAGAACTTCATTTACGGACACATTTTAATTGCATCTTGATTACTGAACTTGTATTTCCTTTTTCATTTTAAGCAAGTTTTGAAACCCAATTGCACACAATATTCGGCTGGTACAGTTTGCCTGATATGAATTCATAGCGAAATGAACATATACATAAACATTGGGCCCTGAATAACATAGACACAAGTCTTTTTTTGCAGGACTGCCAGAATCTTTGGTGAAGATCTCATATTTTGGCAGGTGTCAATAAAATATCTGCATGGAGAAAAAACTCCAATCTGTGTCATGCTCCAGGTTCTGTATACAGAAAACAAACATGATGTGGACTGCCAAGATCTAACCAATCACCCCATTTTTACCACTGAACTGGTTTCCTTGATACTTCAACCAAAAATCTAGTTATATAAAACTTCCCGATCATGGTTGCGTTCTCTATTTGTCAGTGGCCTGTGATTTTGAAGTTCAATATGAATTTGCACTTGTAAACCTCCTCGACCTGTTGTTGTCTTGGTGAAAACCCAAAAAAGTATCCTGTTACAAAAAAATCTACAAAAATATCATTTCTATAAATAGACATTTGTGCCTATTGCCTCTGGATAGCTTATACGTCTGTGACAGTGAAATTCTTGCATAGTAGGATTTTCAGCAAATGAAGGCAATCTCTTTTTATTTTCCAAATACACCACTGCCTCATTCCAGATAGAACACAACCAAATAAATAAATAAATAGACATCCTGCATACATTTTTAGATATTATGTATTTTTAAAGTGACAGGAAAAAAAATCTGCCATGTTTAAATCTTGACTGGCTGCTTCGTTCATTTATATTTTCTGTCTGCTGCTTGCTGAAGTAGTTGAACTTACATTACATTAAGATGCTGTCAACATCAGAGCTTTGATTTGTGATATTCTTGATCGTCTAAGAAGTAGATGATCAGGATTTAAAATTATGTTTATAAATGTTTATTTTGTAATAGAGCGTAGTTCCCGACTGATGCATTCGTGTTTCACTAGTTGCATTTTAAACCATATCTTATGTATCTTTTCAACTATGCATATTTCTTGAGATTCTACACTCCCATCTCTCTCTCTGTCACTCTCTTTCTCTCTCCGCCCTTTTCTTGCTCTTAGCTGTCCCCAACCAACCCCACCTCACCCCAAATAAATTCTTCCTTCTTGCTACCCTGTTTTAACAGATATTAATTTCAACTTTGGCAGTAATTTGCTTTTATTCAGGCGTGTGGAATGGTGCTGTGAATTGGTGCCCCAGGTTAATGGTTTTCTGTTACTGGTCCATCATCTTAGCACTGCTGAGAGGTCCACATGCATAAATTTGAACCCCTTGAGGAATACTTCAGCAAGGTCAGAAGCAAAATGGTACAAAAAAAAATCCAACAGAAGCTAGATCAATGAAATGCAACACTGTGATTTTTTTAATGTAGAATACAACACCTACCTGTTTTTATACAAACACATTATTTACAAGAAAAATAAGTCGCTTTTTATATCTTCACCAAAGTAATGTAATGGAACCAAGTGAGGAATTATGACATGTAAAGGCTTTTTTGTACTTGGGGCTGAGCTTTCGACATGGTAATTTGAGCTTCATGTTCTTGATGGAAAGCCTCACCTTCTGTTTGGGTTGGTGACGGTTCTTTGTTAAGGTGCTCAGCCTGACCTTTGGACTGTCAGTGATACCCTAAAGTGAGGCTGACACTGATTTTGATCAAGTCAACGGAAGAGTGCAGTTTAATATTCAGGAGAGGGCTCCCCCCCCCGGTGGGGCAGAGGAACAACAACAGGTAGTTACAGCAATATTGTAGGACATATTTACATTTTCAGGAGAGCTTCTGGTTCAGATACAGTTCTGTGGTGCTCTTAAGTTTTGTTTTTGTCATCAAATACAAATATAGTACTATAACATTCTTATCATTGTATAACCAAGCGTGTTTAAATCTTGTTCAAGTTCAAATCTGACAGAAGGACCAGGTTATTGTGGTGTCCCTGGAGCAGGGAGGGTTAAAGACCTTGCTCATGGGCTAGCAGTGACAGATTGATCTTTTAAACATCTAATCAGTTGCCCATAGCATTAACCACTGAGCCGCCACATGCTCTGCTTATTACACAGATGTTTCTAAGAATATCTAAATATTAGAACAAGTCTAATTGATGAATGCAGTCCTAAACTAGGACCAATAACAAAACCAGAATCTAGTCGTAACTGTCTCCCAGTGTATATTTGGCCGAAAGGCAGACCTAAATTCCAAAACTCATTTGCTTTCTCTCCACATCCTTTGCTGAGAGCTGCTTCTGTCTCTACTGAATGATCCAAATTGAATCTAACCACAACATGTATTAAAAATATATGTGGCAAGAGCAGGGGAGAGAAAGACTCAAGTAGAAAAATACAGCTCTGCAAAATGATTTATAGTACCGACTATGCCACCTAGGATATTTCGCCCCAGGAAATAGTTTATTAACAACTTTATGCAAAATAGGCAAAACAGGTTTGTTTCCACTGATCAAGCAGAGACATTATCTCCAAAAAATTAACTGTCTTTATTACCACACAAAAAGGTCCTAACAACATTAAAAATACAGCTACATACAAAACAATACAAAATCATAAAGGCAAAATAGGAGAAATACATCAGCTAAGCACACACACACACACACACACACACACACACACACACACACACACACACACACACACACACACAAACACACACACACACACACACACACACACACACACACACACACACACACACACACACACACACACACACACACACACACACACACACACAAACACAAAGACCAGAAGACTGGGTCCAAGACCAATGCTGCTGGCTAACACAATCTCTGAAGCAGGGTACAGACTGGGATTTACAACTATAGCCAAAGGCTGCTCTATTGGAAGGAGGGTCCTGAACGGCAAACCACAAGTTTGCCCACCAAACTTGGCACCAATGGCACACGAAATACACATCGGAAACAACATCACAAGATAAGGAAAGGAGCCTCGCTTTAGCCCACAGCTTCTATCCAACCAGAGAGAGAAAAAAATTAAATAACGATTAATAAGAACTCAACAATTAGCTTATATCAACTCTCTGCTAATTATTCAGTGACTACTTATCTTTTCCAGCCCTGGTAGCAAACAATTTGTAAACTGGCTGCAGCCTCACTGGCCCACTGTACCAAAAAAAAAAGCACATACACACAGTATTACACTTACAATAATTACCCCAGGGGCAACCAACAACATGGGTTAAATAGCCCCACACAACAGACAAGGAACAGACTTAAACAAAATAAAGCAAATAATAAGAATATACAAACAAATGATAACCAACAAAATTAAAATGCTAAGCCCCAACAGCTAGGGGAAATAAAAAATAAATAAATAAAGTAATAGCTTAATTGTCACAGTGACACTAAATAAAAGAAGAAAAAAAATGACAAAAGAAGGTACCGCAAAAGGAAAAGAAGTAAAAGACGGCAGAAAAAGGCAGAACGGCCTGCTAGGATGTCAAACACAGCCTAGCTTACAAATCAAATACACAAGTTAAAATTAGTCATTACCATACTGTAATTTCCACAAATTAAGATCCAAATTCGCTAGCATATCCATGCACCAAAGAGCAAGGCGTGAAAAATACAAAACGTACCCCTAACAGGATTATAACGCTGGATACAAAGGGAATGTGCAATTGCCTACGTCTTAAGCCAAAAGCTATACACCTTAGCCTCGACACCTGAACCAACTCAACCACCCACATGACATTCACTCCACCAGAACAAAACCTGATTAGCCGGGAAGGGGTAGGGAATGCCTTTTTCACTTCGAGGTAGCCATACCTGCCGTAATTGTCATGATTCAGCCCGGACTTTGGCCACGTGCACTTGTTTGTTTATGTTCCTCGTCACATGTCTGTCCTGCCCCCCCAAAAAAAATATTTAAGGCCGTCTTCCGTCTCTCCACTACCCATGGTTAATGCGGACCCACACAGGAGCAACACTAAGTTGACAAAGTCTGACAACGACCCCATTTCTCGGCCAGCCGGCATTAAGTAGCGCACCTTGCTCTCCAGTCCATGCCTGAAGATGTCTTTCAGGGCCTTTTCCCCAAAGTCCACCTGGTTACACAGGTCCACGAATACCTCCGCATAATCCTCAATTGGGGAATCCTCCTGACGTAGGCAAAACAGGATTTCTGCTGGATCCATAGTGGTTAGTCGTTCTGTCATGACGCAGGGTAAGGAAGCGGACCCAAACGCAGGATAGCAAAACAAACAGGGTTTAATAACAAAGGGAACACTAAACAGGACACGGACTGAAGACAAGACAAGACAACAGTAGATTCCGCCCTGCCATCGGCAACGCGGCACACTTAAATACAAAAGACAGACACAATTAGGAACGGGTGTGGAAACAGATAGGAACAGACGAGGGCAGGGCAGACATGTGACGAGGAACATAAACAAACAAGTGCACGTGGCCAAAGTCCGGGCTGAATCATGACAGTAATATACTAGAACCTCCCCTTATTTGGCAACTGTCAATCAACTTTGCTAAAAAGAAAATGAGGTGGAGAAACAGAGTCAAGTTCAAGTTTTCCTTTATTGTCAACTCTTTCACATGTACAGTACATACATAGAGAATTGAAAATGTATTTCTCTCAGTCCCAAGGTGCAAAATATTATTATTATTTAATTTAAATAAGGCAGTGCAAGGCATATGCAGATAAAGTGAAAAATGAGCAGACCAATGCTGCACAAAGTGACTGGTGCATGTTTTCGTATGTTAGTGGGAGGAGGAAGTGGAAGGACCTGGGGATGTGGGATCTGGAGGGGTGTGTTGGGTTCATAGATCTGTGGTGCCTGGGGCAAAAAAGAGAAGTGGAGGCAAGTTTGAGAGCAAGTTCAGCTTCCTGACAGCCTGATGAATGAAGCTGTTCTTCAATCTGTTGGTCCTGGCTCGGAGACTCCGCGGACTTCATCATTATCAAAATCATTATCATTTTGTATAAATTCAGTCTTAAGGAAAGCTATAGACGCTAATCATCTAAACTAATTCTTCTCTTTGGAGCTATTGATATGAGTTGGTCATTGTGAAGTGTTACAGTTGTCTGGGGTCTATTGTATAAAATTGCCCACAGTGCTAAGCACTAAGCAGACTTTGATGAAGATGTTTTATTTAGAAAGCCAGTTACCATTATCCAGAGGCCTAAAAACTGAATTTTCACAGGTTTTATTGCACCCATGTTCTGCAATAAGTATTTTCATAAGTATTTTTTATTTTTACCATGCCGATTAGGAGCAGTAAAGTCATAGAAAAGTTCTAAACTTAACCGAAAATCCTTAGTTTTGTTCACAGAAATGTTTGTACCTTCAAAGTAAATGGTGATATCAAACCCACATCTGTTCTCTCAGATGCCTCAAGTGTTTGTTCATATCTTCAACCACTAACGTTCTGTGTAATGTTATCCAAACAGAGAAGAAACTTCTCACATTGAAAGCCAACATTGTCCTGACTAATTTCATATCAGGTTTAATAATGTATTTGTTTATGCTTATTGAAAATGCTTGTCAATTTCCATCGTACAGGCAGAATCGACTGCCAATGTACTCAGAGAAAGGGTTAGTTACTCTTATAAAACTGTTTCCCCAACAATCAAAATAAAATCTAAACATTGCAAGCCATATGATATGATTCTTTACCTTGCAAAGTGTAAACAAAGCGTAATCGACTTGGCTAGCATTCTAGGTAGTTTAATCCATTTGGAAAATGTGCTACAGTAAGTAAAGATGTGGTTCATGTGATTTAAATATTATTCATCTTGGTTGGATTAAACCGGAAATGACTGACTGGATAAAAATAGGTTTTCAGAGATTTGATGGTTCCTACCATAAAGAGCCCAGATGTATTTCATTCTGCTGTGTAATTGCTGTTCTGATCACTGAGGCATCTTAGTTATATGATTGAGCAACTCTCATTATAAACCATGGGACTCGCAACAAGGCGCTCACATTATAAACCCTGTGATGTTAAGCATGATGGAGCTGATTTTTACAATATGGCACTGATGTGATTTAACACTAAAGGACAAAAGGAAACACAATACAGCAATTGCTAGAACAATTAGACTAAGATGACTTATTTATTCTCTAGCCACTTCGCTATCAGATAATGACTTGCCCCTCAATTCATGCTTAACTAACTCTACAACCAATTATGCATAATGTAGAGATTAATTATACCAGCAGTGTGAATCATCATGCATTCAGCCTGGAGGCTCAAACACCTCGGTTTTTCTGTGTGTGCAGGCACGTTCCTATGTTTGTGCACATATTCCAGAGACAAAAAAATGATCTCAATTGGTTTGGTGGTGGAAAGGTTGGCCTAGAGGTACAGTATCTGTAATATGACTTCATTAGACTGGCTTTTCAAATGCTTCCAATTCACTAAATTAACATAGTGTTGTACCTATTTAACCAATTTACTGCTGCCAAGATGTTTATTTTACCTTTGTTAATATACATGCTTTATAACAAGGGTCCTTTATAGTCCACTTTATAGTCAACTGTTCAGACCAGGGACAGCCATCCATCTATTGATTCACCCACCCATTTACTAGAAAACTGTCTGCCCTTCATCCATCCATCCATCCATCCATCAATCCATCCATACATCCATACATCCATCCATCCCTTAATCCATCTGTCTAATTTAGCCATCCATTCAGTCATCCATCTTTCCATCTATATGTCTAATCTATTCATCTGTCTAATCTATCCATCCATCCATCTACCCATCCATCCATCTATTCTTCTGTCTAATCTATCAATCCATCTGTCTAATCTCTCTACTTATCCATTCATTCATCCATCTTTCCATCCATATGTCTAATCTATTCATCTGTCTAATTAATCCATCCATCCATCCATCCATCCATCCATCCATCCATCCATCCATCCATCCATCCATCCATTTACTAGAAAACTGTCTGCTCATCTTTCTAATCCATCCATCCACCCATCCATCCATCCATCTATCCATCCATCCATTTACTAGAAAACTGTCTGCTCATCTTTCTAATCCATCCATCCATTCATCCATTAATCTATCGGTCTAATTTATCCATCCATTCATTCATCCATCTTTCCATCCATATGTCTAATCTATTCATCTGTCTAATCCATCCATCCATCCATCCATCCATCCATCCATCCATCCATCCATCCATCCATCCATCCATCCATCCATCCATCCATCCATCCATCTGTTTAGTCTATCTGTCTGTCGGTCCGTCCCAATCGATCATAAATAACTGCCGTGTTCTGGTCAGAGTCACTGAATCTGGACTGTATCGGATGTTTCAAACTCTTAGAAAAGAATATTCTATATAGAACCTTAGGCTCTATCAAGTGCTTCATATATGGAAACCCTAAAGGTTCAGTAAAATAACAACATAGAAAATCCGTGCAGAGTTCATTGTAACCTGTGAAATGCTATATACATATAGAAACCTTTATGGATTCATTCGTTCATAATTTGTTGAATAATTTCTTGTTAAAACAGAACTAATAATCATGCAAAAAATATAGCAAGGAAATATACTGAATGCAATAAGTAAGTAAGTAAGTAAGTAAGTAAGTAAGTAAGTAAGTAAGTAAGTAAGTAAGTAAATAAATAAAAAAAGAAAAAAAAAGAAAATGACACTTTCTGTGATCTTTAATGGCCCAAATGTCACTGAGCAGTGTGAACAGTATCTCCATTAACTACATTACTCAACTTTACTTCAGTGCCTCAAACTGAAGCAGTGATCTGTCATCAGGACTGACACATTGCATCTAATTCTCCCTGGTTGCCAGAGTCGCATAAAGAAGACATATGCCAGCTGTATAAACAAACTTTGCTCCTTCTATCATTGCTTTTCTTGCATTCTGGCATTCTTTAGCCCATGTGCACAGCAGGATGCTCAAGTTCAGTTCATGTCTCTGACTCGCAGAGAGCAAATGATCTTTGGCATCTGCTGATCACAGCTCACATTCACTGAGGCGCACATGTGAGAAAACATATCAGAGTTTATGTGTTTGAGAGAGTGATGACAAGAAAAGAGAAAAGAAATAATAACAAAAAAGAGTTGCCTGAGTGAGACTGAAATGAACAATGTTGGACAAATGGCAGGAAGGATAACTAATTTAATCAGGATAAACCTAACAAGTTGGTATGAGCATTTTGTTCAGGTACACATACCACTGATAAAGTGGCCAGATCTTACACACATGCACACACTCGCTCTGATCTGGTCTCATGCATGAGCGCTTCTTGACACGAGCTCTGCAAGCAGCAAAGGCCCAGTGACAGCAGACTTAAGTTCAGAGCTAATTAAAACACTAAAAATAGAGAAGGTGATGAATGTGCTGTCAAAAGTAGCATGTAAGAAAGAGCGAGTGTGAAGGAGAGAGTGAGAGGCCGAGGGGCGTGTGTGGTGATGCTGAAGTGCACGGGAACAATATAGCATGAACGTGTCAGAGTGTGTTTGCTGATGTTGGGTGTTTTAGCTTCTATTGCACCATGCTTTTTTTTTCCGTAATGAAGTGGACCACTTCTCCTCGGTGTGGGGAAAAAATGCTGAGAAATTATACTGTGAATGTCAAAGTATAGATAATGCGTCAAACTCTTACGCAATTAAAAGTGTTATTTTACTTTTAAAATGTACTTTTCTAAGCCAAAAATAAATGTTTTAACTGATGAAAAATGAAAGCTTGTTTTAAGTCATGTGTTAATTAGAAATGCGGTTGGATGATTTTCAGTCATTTTCAGTCTGAGTGCTATTCTTACACACGGTTCACACTCTACAATATGTAAATAAGTAATATTTACCATTAGCTAGAATTTGATTCAATGTTAAGATAATTTATGTGAGGTACTGGAATTTAGTGCAAGTCTTTCCTGTCATTAGCAATGAAAACAAGCCAGCTCAGATAGACATAGCTTATTTATGTTAGCAAATTACGAAACTCAACAAAATCAATAGGCTTTTTCAAATTAGACGGAATGTCATGTCTTCTTCATCTTCTATGGCAGCAAAAAAAGACACCCTATTTTATGAGGAAGGTTCAGGACTCATCCTCAAGTTCCACGCTGCATGCAGTCTGGTGGCCAACAGTTATACACCAACAACTATAGCATGAACTACATTGTGTAGCATGAGAAAGCATGGCAGATGATTAATTGGCACACTAATCATGGCAAATGATAAATTGTCATTATTCCTGATTCTCTTTCCCACATTAATCAACCTGATTGAATGCTTTAAACTTAAATGATTGGATGCTAAATGAAGCCTGTTAGATTGATATATAGTGCATAATCAGTGGGTGGAGAAGAGAGGACGAGATATAGTTAAAGAATTTAACAATTAAATTTTATTTAAAGATGTTAATGGTTGTCTGCAATGGTTGACTGTAACAGGCAGACATTGCTAGCACAGTTCCAATAGTTTTAGGAGAAAAAAAAAATCACTCACCTCTTTAACTTCAGCTCACTCATCACCGTTGAAGGACAACAATCAGTATTCAGTGTTAGATCCTAAAAACAAATGATCAGGGAATGTATTCATGAAAATTCTTAGTGTACAGAGTTGCCCCCAGTCATGAAATTCTAATAATAGTCTTACAGATGTGTAAAATTAACAAGAAGATCCTCGTAAAGATAAAAGTTATTCATAAAGTATTTCAACCCTTAAAAGATCTCATAAGGTTAAAGAGTGTTAGGAGTAGGGAGCAGGACTTTAAGAGGCTTAAGAGCTGCTGATTTCAGAGATGTTTACATTTGCATTTACATTTGATTTGTTACATACAGATGTTAGCGCATCTTTAATATGATTGGTACAGTATGTAATCCCTACATGACATAACCTCAAATACCTTAACATAGAGAAAATTGAAGGCTTATAATAGACCATAGTGTCAGGGTTGGCTGGGACTATTCCCTACCTGGACACTAGGGGGGACATTCTGATTTTTGTTGAGTCCTTGTCTCTTGTTTGCTGTTTTTGATTTGTCTTTGTATGGTCTTGGTTTTTGAGTTTCGGTGTTTCTCGATTTTGTTTGTGTTTTGATTTATGTTATGTTTAATAAATCTTGTTCTTAGCTAATCCTGCAATTGGGTCTCAATTTTATCACAAAGACACCCCGGTTCCCTGTCACATTGCTCCTAATTTTTTTATTGCACAACCAATCATGGACTTCAACAGGCTTAGCCCCGCCTTCTCTCTAAGCTAAAATTTTTTAAGCTAAATTAGAAAATTCCTGAGATGATTTTTAGAATATTTATGGATACGGGCCCTGGAGCTTCTTTTATCCCTTACAATTTCGCAGTGATTTGAAACGAGAAGCATGGTGGCATTGACATTAATGTGAAAGTTGAATCTGTTTGATCAGAGTGTACAGATGAGGAGAAGGAAGCTATTCAGAGCCACCCCTTATTTGGCAACTGTCAATTAAAAAAGAAAGTGAGGTGGAGAAATAGAGCCATAACCTGCTTCAGACAATCCAGACATCAATATCAAAATCATTATCATTTTGTATAAATTCAGTCTTAAGGAAAGCCATGGCCGCTAATCTTCTAGACATATGCTAGATCTACTGCAGCTAGGTCTAATTTCTTAATGACACCACTATTAGCTAACAGGAAAACATTGTAAATAATAAAGAAAATCATGAAAACAGACCAACATTTTGTTTAAAATTGTATTTAATCTTAAAAAGAAAAATGACTGGAGGCTGAAGATCTTGCAGATCTCACACTTGATCAGTATTACAGTAAGATTAATATGCAAGTCATTCAGGGTGGATTTTTCCTGTACCTATAACCTGTGACATGGTGTTTCATTATTAATCGTTTTCTTTCATATAGCTATTTTTTTCTACTCTTTCCTTCTTTTTTCTTTCTTCTCCCTGCTACACATGCTCATATGCATATAAAAGACGCATAAGAAGCATCAGTCGATTGACTTGAAGGCTTTAAATTCGACCTTCCTTTCAGCAAGGTAAGACCTGTTTATTTCTCACCTCCCCGACATCAAGTTAAAAGATATTTAACTCCTGATATCACCATATAACGTGCTAAAAATACGCCGAACTACTCGATTTACTTCATGCAATAGACCTACCGATGATGACGATATTACAGTGTTAGTCCTAAACATGTAAAAATGCACTATAAGCTACAGAATCCCTTTAAATGCTAGACTAGTTCATTTTCACCTTATTATTATTAACAACAAAATTGAAGAAGATTTTAACAACGGTGATACTGGGCAATATGATTGTTATACCCTCACCTCTTAAAGCACTATTCACAGGTAGCCTGTAATACGATTGCTTTTCTTCTTCTCCTCTCAGTACATTAGTACATTTCCCAGCAGTGGCCTAAAAGGGTTTTGTACTTATAAGAGATGATTACCATTTTACACATATTCAATTTGCTTTTCTCATTAGAAAAGCTGCATGTAACTGTTTAATACTTACTTTATTCTAATGAACGTCTCAAGAATTTTCACTTGGGAACAACTAAATAGGGAATAGATTCTGAGGATTATCTGCAGTCGGACCTTTTTACCTCCTTTTTTAAAAAGCCCAAAGTGCATCATGTTAGCAATGTATTCCGTATTAAAACACTATTGTCATATGTTTGATGTACTGGAATTAATTGTTAAATCTGTAGATTTGTGTAGAAATGTAATTTACCTGTTACTGTAAATTTTGCATAACCAAAGAAACGGTCAGCGATTTCTAGTTTTTGGACTTGTACATGCCAAAAAAACGAATGAATTGCTTCCGTGCTTGTAGATCGGTTAGTGACACCCAATCTCTAAGCAATAATGCTCTGTGTTTTAAGTCAGAATGAAAGAAAAATCTTGTATAGAGAAACAAATGTGCTTAGGGACATTTAGAGATATGGCTCTACAAACAGATCTGAGCCTTGTACCTTGTACCGTGTGTGTGTGTGTGTGTGTGTGTGTATATCGCACATTCTACTTAATACTCTGAACTTATTGTAAGGTGACATGGTCAAGCTTGCTAAAATAATGATGTGTTAGCATTTCTGTGATGTGTCCAGGACTCATGAAGATAAGGAAATGGCACGTACCCATCCACACACAGACAAAAAACAAAACATAACATGCTTTCGCTTTCCTCACTATGTGAACAGCCTTCCTTCCTCACTACCCTCTTCTTCCTTATTTTCCTCAGTTAATACTAGAAGAAGTCTTTAAGGGATAAAAACATTACTACTGACCCCACTTTCCCCTACTGAAGCACCTCAGTGACTCATTTTTGAAAAACATTACTCCTATTATCCATATTTAAATATATGAAATATAATTTAGTCCGTTCATGGATACGGCACTAGTAAATGTACAAATATAGCAAAAGACTATATCTGACCCTCACACTTAAAGAATTGGACCCCACAGAACGATCGAGCACTTTCCAAGCCCTTGTTGAAATTGGCTATCTGTGATCTGCTCTCTTGCATTTATCTTCCAAGCCGCTCCGTACTCCGTGCTGCACTGCAGGCTGAGAAACTTTTTGATATTATAACACAGCTCTGCTCTTCTCTCCTATCACTTCCTCTCACGTCATGTTTTGAAATTCTCTGCTTTCACCTCAAGATCTCCAGATACCAATGCTGCTGACATCCTTTTCCTCTGAAATGTATTTGCTAACATTACTCCTTTTTCCAGTCAGAAAAAAAACACACTCATCTTTGACAGGTTTCTGTTCATTTCGAAGACGGTTATTTATTATTTTTTTCTTTTAAAAAATGTATTTATTGTTTGCTATAGTGGATGTACACTGACCTTTATAACAACAGCAACAAACGCAATCGCAACAATGATGCATGATATTTCTGAAATAGTCGCAAGCCTTAATAAATAGAACATATTAATTTATTCATTTTCTACCGCTTATCCGAACTTCTCGGGTCACGGGGAGCCTGTGCCCATCTCAGTCATTGGGCATCAAGGCAGGATACACCCTGGACGGAGTGCCAACCCATCACAGGGCACACACACACACTCTCATTCACTCACACACTACGGACAGTTTTCCAGACATGCCAATCAACTTACCATGCATGCCTTTGGACCGGGGGAGGAAACCGGAAACGCCACACACACAAGGCGGAGGCAGGAATCGAAACCCCAACCCTGGAGGTGTGAGGCGAACGTGTGAACCACTAAGCCACCGTGCCCCCCCCTAAATAGAACATATATGAAAGAAAAATTACTATATCATTAAAAAAAAAGGAGCATAAAATAAATCACAAAATCAATTTAATCAAGTCTGTTTTTAACATTTATAGTGGGACTAAAAGCTTCACGATGCAAGCCTGGAAAGTTTTCTGGGTTATTATCTAGTTCAAATGAATTAAATTTAGGGATACAGTCAATAACACAATGCAGCAGTCCCACCTGGAGGTTATAAAACCAGGCACTAGTTTATCAGCGGTGTTTAAGTTTATCATGTTTCCTGTTTTGAATGTGTTTCCTAAAGATTTTTTTGTGCGTTTTAAGATATCAGTAATCAATTTTAGACGGAAGTTTCTTTTGTCGTTTTATGGCTTTTACTGTCTTCAGTTTTGTTTAGCTGTGATGGTGAATCTGTTGTATTGATAGGTGAAGTATAATTGTGCGTTATCACAGAAGTAATCTATGCCATCTTACCGAGGAAACCAACATACTGTTTAAAAATGATATGTAAGGGATGAACAATAAGGTGTCTGAAACATTTTATTGCTGTCTTTTTAGTTCTGAGAACTATCTAGATCTTTGTAAGGACAGGTCTGTTATAAGTTAGTCATTAAAATATATTTGTCAATAGTGTTAAATTCTGCCAATAGTCCAACATTACTTGTGATACTTCTGAAAACCTAACTGAAATACTGCAATACATTTCTTCGAATGGAAAAGCTGTAAAATTTGGATGTAAAGATGAGGCTAAACAAAGGTTATCTTAAAAAATAAAGGGATGTTAGAGTAACAAAATTATGATGTTTATTCAGGACCCCTTAAGTGACCTCAGTGGTACAGTATGTGAATAACATGATTAAGTTAGCGATAAAGATTTTGAACAAAGCTCAATTATGCATTTATAATGAAGCAAAATGGCTTCTGAGCAGCTTAATAATAGACCTCTCTCTCTCTCTCTCTCTCTCTCTCTCTCTCTCTCTCTCTCTCTCTCTCTCTCTCTCTCTCTCTCTCTCTCTCACTTACACACACACATATTAGATCTGAGTCAAAGCCAAGCAGATTCAGTCTATTAGCTCCTCCGTGTTGCTCTCCAAATTAAAATCTAATTTAAGGGGCTGCTAAATTAAAAAGTGCATTTCATTTTTTTCCATCCTGAGTAAAAAGCTTCCATTCCATTAGGCATCTAATTTCTACCTGTCAGAAATCAAGCAATATAATCTCCCTAAGGAGTGCATTTACATGGCCCCATAATTAGGCTAGGAGAACTGGGATGTTTGGGTTTGTGTGTGTGTGTGTGTGTGTGTGTGTGTGTGTGTGTGTGTGTGTGTGTGTGTGTGTGTGAGAGAGAGAGAGAGAGAGAGAGAGAGAGAGAGAGAGAGAGAGAGAGAGAGAGAGAGAGAGAGAGAGAGAGAGAGATAGATAGATAGATAGATAGAAAACTGTATCAGAGAGACAATACTGTATTTGTTTTTAAGTATTTGCCTTAATTGTTTTACTTTATTTAAATTCCCAATTGCATTCACATTTAATGCATCTTTACACTCTGCAAATGCATGAACATTCTCCTATATATTTATCAAGGGTTCGTATCACCATTAGCTGGTCGTATTCCAAACAGCTGGTCACATCTTCATGATCTCCAATTGGTTTCTGCCAAATTCTCACTGGTTATTAGAAATTTCACCAGATAGACTACTGCCAACATTCAAATAAAATGCAGTAATATAGTAAGTGCCTCTACATTTCCTCTGAGAGCATATATCTCTACAGATCTGCTTTGAAACGGAGCTTTCTAATAAACAGTAATATTGGCCTGTCCGCCAGAGGATAGGGTGTTTATGATGAGATTCCTGGATGAAACTGTATCAATGTCACTAGGTACAGGATTTATGTTGACCTCTATCAGATCAGCTACATCTTGCTAAATCTCTCATTTCCCCTCTGTGCCATGGCAGGCTTTAAAACCAATTTTATGAAAGACATTACTCCGTCATAGAACATCACTTTCCCCCACACACGCACGCACGCACACACACACACACACACACACACACACACACACACACAAGCCTCCACCTGTATCGTTGACTATAGCTGCTTAACATTTTGCGTTATTATGACATCCGTAAGACGACAGGTGCTTAACTCCAGACAGAAACAAAACAAATGGAAAATCCAATCAAGCCTTAACCTTTCATATTGGCTGTAAAGCTCACTTAAACCGAGAGCTCGTCACAGATCACAGCATTAACCTTCTTTAGGGTTTGATCATTTTATAATACATTGCTCCAAAAAAATAAAGGAAGACTAAAATCACATGTTGGGTCTTGATGAATGAAAAATTCAAGTTGAAAATATTTTCATATACTGTATGCAATGTGTAATTTGTTGAGAACAAAATGACGCCATAGTCAATGGAAACCAAAATTATCAGCCCAGTGAAGGCTGGATTCAAAATCACACCAAAATTCAACATGAAGGGATTTCATAACAGCAACTCATAATGTAAGTCAGTAGTGTGTATGGCCCACACATGACTGTATGAACTCCTGACATTGTCTGGGCATGCTCCTGATAAGACGGTGGGTGGTGTACTGGGGAATCTCCTCCCAGACTTGGATCAGGGCATCAGACAGTGACCTCCTGGACAATCTGTTGTGCAAACTGATGGCTTCAGATGCTCCATTATATTACACCCCAGAGGCTCTCGGTTGGTTCCAGGGGTGTAGGGAAGGGCCAGTGAGTGACATCAGTACTGTTTCTCATCCAGAAACTCTCTACAAGCTCTGGCCAGAGGACTGTGTTTGTTATGCACCAGGAGGAACCCAAGTCCCGGTGCCAAATAGCAGTATTGCTGACTAGCATTTTTATTTCTTCTTTTTATTTTACATATTCATGAATGACCTCTGGTTTTATATTATATAACCCTTAGTGCTATTTTTTTGTTTTGGCTGGGACTTAGTGGTTTTGACATGAGAAATACATGCCAGGCTGAGAAGCACTGTGAGAGAGGGGTTTTATGGATAGAAGAAAATTGCAGAGAATGTGAGGAGGTAGATATTTTCTAAATAGAGTTTGCTTTACTCTTCCACTCCAGTGTACATGTTTATGCAATGTGTTTATGCAACCATTAGCTCATACAATGGAATTATAATTACTGCTATCCCAGGTACCTTACATCATATACAACACAAATTAGGTACTGTATTTATTAATACTTGCAGTAAGTAGCTCAGTTTTTCAACAATGCAACAGTATAGTTTTCAGTCTTGTCACAAAATATTAACTAATTTACTTTTTATGAATTTTTATGATACAAATTTATCTCAAATGCATTTGGCTCTATGCGTTCATTAGTTAGATGCAATCAAAGTACTGCTCATTGGCTGCATAGTACTTGCTTTGTCCTAACATTATTGAGGTACCTTGATTGCTTGAGGTACGGTGCATGCTGAACTAGTTTGTTACTTCACAAAAGGTCATGGCCCCTGTTTAACCACGGCCGACAAACCTGGCCACCGCAGACTCCAACTTCCAGCAACCACCAGCACTTCCTTGCTTTAATTATGTGTTTAATCACCTGATATTGTTAGGAGTTTGCTTAATGTTTTAGGTTTGTCTACTATGCCCATTTTTTGTCTACTATGCCCAGAATTTGCCTCACACCTCCAAGGCTGGGGGTTCGATTCCCGCCTCCGCCTTGTGTGTGTGGAGTTTGCATGTTCTCCCCGTGCCTCCGGGTACTCCGGTTTCCTCCCCCGGTCCAAAGACATGCATGGTAGGTTGATTGGTGTCTCTGGAAAATTGTCCGTAGTGTGTGTGTGTGTGTGTGTGAATGAGAGTGTGTGTGTGCCCTGCGATGGGTTGGCACTCCATCCAGGGTGTATCCTGCCTAGATGCCCGATCACAGGCTCCCCGTGACGTTCGAATAAGCTGTAGAAAATGAATGAATGAATGAATTTGAGATCCAGTACATAATTAGTTATAGTTATAATAACATCTAATTGTCTCGCAAGGCGATGAATTTAGAAATAATTGTTGGACTTTTTATTTGTTGGATCTTGTCCTCCACACCATAGGCCTACTTTCAAACTAAAGTTGACTGAAACAATATCCAGTATCATCCTGGCCCATTCACTTTCTCAATAATAGTCTTTCTTCTGCTCAATTCCTTCTTCACATTTGGGAGTAAAAAAGCAACAGAACTCTACAGGCTGTGCTGACAGCATATGGCTTAGATCTATCATTGATGTTGTTGCTATCTGCAGCCCTTAATGTGTTCTGCTCCCCAAACACTTAACTGCTTTTCCCCCCACATTTCAGATGAGGCCAAACTGCTGAGGAGATATTAGCTTATTGTTAAGTTTTTATTACTAATTTCTCTAATTCATATTTTAGTTTTAGCATTTGGAAAGTCTTTTTGTGCATTTTACATAAATACAGCTAGCATGGGCCCGATTGTCAGACCTTTACAGCATTTTGCAGATGTCCTCACCTAGAGCAACTTACAGAAGTGCATTTCGTTGTCTGTATAAATGAATATGTCAATACTGGTTCAGTAAGCCTAAGAATAGCATCAGTCTAAAGCTCTGTTGGGATATAATACCGACCTGTATTATCTGTAAACAAATACTTTATCTATTTTTATGCACTAGTACAGGTTCTCAATTCACATTAAAATAATATTCTGACTCACAGTCCTGCATTTGTTCTGCCATTTAAAAAAAATCTTAATTAATATGCACTCAGTAGCTGATGCTGTGTATTTACATTCGGTTTGTACACGTGGGTCTGCAGCACCTGCAACACTTATGATCAGTGATGCTCCTTGTTTTTCCAGGTTTGCTGTCCCTGTTGAGGATTGATCTGAAACTCCTTCTTTGAGTCTGCACTGTGAAATGTGTAAGCTCCTGGACACTGCATGTAATCCTTTTTCTGTTGACTGCCATGCCATGTCTAAGAAGAGGTTGAGTTTCTCCTTGATGTTTTTTTTTTCTACTTGTTTTAAATTGACAGTTCTTCACTAGCTTGTACACATCACATATATTTTTAGCTCACTTACCTGGATTCTGTGCTCTTTTGGGGGAATTGGTCCCTTTTTCACATAATGTTTTTGCAGCACATGAGTCACGCAGGTTGTTCAGTACACAATCTAATCATCTTCCTTTCCGACCTTGAAAAGATCAAATGTTTTCTGCTTTACAGCTCACTTCCTCTATGAGGTTGGTTGCATTTCTGTTCAAAATTATTTATATTTGGTATGACTAATCTTTGACATATATATTTTATCTGGCATGATTATCTTATGCCCCAGAAATTCATTAAGCACTATCCCTGACAGACTGATCAGCGATCAATAAACAGTGCTGTCTGGCCTTTTAGATGAGAAACACTTTTCCATTCTGGTAACCAAGGTAACAAGCAGACCCGAGAAACAGTTTGTGAAAAATTAAATGTAAAATGCTGTAGTTTTTAGTTTGAGGTTTGAAACACCAGAAAATGTGATGACTTTGTTTTTGTTATATACCACAGTCAAAAGAGCATACATGGAAAACCCCCCCCCCATTGTCGTTTAAACACTGAAAAGCCCTTGTTGTCCAAAATCTTGTATTTTCCTAAAAATCTGGACATGATGGAAAATTAGCACAGAATGCCATCATCTATTAATTAGGACAGAACATTTTAGCATGATTAGCATAATCAGAAATAAATGGAAACGCGGTGACTAAACAGACAAGAAGCATGAGACAGAAAGGGAAAAAGAGAAAAAAATGTCTTGTACCTATTCTTAATAATACGTCTGATATCAGTAAGGTTGTATGAAGGTTGTATCCTTTCTTTTTAGAATTCTTAAAAGTATTTACATTTCTAAATTGTTTCTATTTCTTAGAAAGAGTTACTTATAAGATACTAACCAGCCTGACTTCAGACTTGCACGCTCCACAGAAACCATCATGTTGGCTGTTACTGAGAGACTTCATGCCCTTAGATGAGCCAATCTAATATCTGTTCTCATCCTCCTTGACCTCTCAGCAGGTACTTCTCTCCATCCTCCAGAGCCTAGGACTTATTGGCCCAGTATAACAGTGATTTACTTGGAAGGATGGACACATCCGTGTCAAGCTGACACTCCACTGGTGTCCCACAATACTCTTTCAGTGAAGTAATCACCTCAGATTTTTTCTTTTTATTTAAAAAAAAACATCACTACTATGCAGACAAACTATGCTGATGACACTCAACTTCTTCTGTCCTTTCAACATATTTGATATTTAACATTTTGATGCCATCTTAAATTACAGTGCAGCTTTTTTTCTGGAAGCAAGCTTAAATTGACTAGCAATTAAATGTTTGCTTTATCACACTTTTTATATTGCAAACAAATCAGGCTTGAATGCAGTGGCTGCTTTCTGATTATTATTTGACAAATCTATAACTTTCCCATAAATATAAGCTGGGACCTCACTGGAGTATAGCTTAGTATAGTTAGTAGACTCATACTAACGTTTTATTATGTTGTTATTAAAGTAAAAAATGTAGACAAATCTTTGCAAATTCGTTCATGAGGATTTTCTGGATGTGTGAGCTGTTATTTAAGGCACCTGTAATAAAAAGTTTGCAAATAAAATGCTTCCCCCCGAACGAACTCTGACATTCAGACAGTCATGACAGCTTTCACAGCTTTCACCCGGATGTTTGCATCACAGCAATAAGATCACAGTATTGACTCATGAATTTATTTATAGAATGGCACAGAGGGTAGCATCAGTGTCTCCCAGCTCTGTGGTCATTGGTTCTATATCCTGAGCTTGGGTCCTGTCTGTTTGGTGTTTATCTCCATGCTCTTTCCCTGACTGTGTTGATTTCTTCAATGTTCTCTATGTTCCACCCACCTCCGAAGAACATGCTGGTAGGTTAATTGGCCCTAGGTGTGAATGAGTGTGTGAACATATGTGTGCATGGTGCCAAGCCATGGACTAGCGCTCCATCCTCAGTGTATACGTGACTCATACCCGGTGTTCCATGAATAGGCTCCAGATCCACCACAACCCTCACCTTCATAATGTGGCCATTGAAGTCTATTGCTATTACGCTGCAATAAATGTAATCAGCCTGCTTGATTTTCCTAATTTAAACTGAATTTCTTACTCTTATTTCTCTTCTCATACAGATAAGACAGTCTTGGTGAAGGCATGAGAAAGATTTTTAGAGACAAAAAGGTTATATTATTTCATGATTTATTGTACAAATAATTAGCACACAAAACTAACTAACATACATTTGATGTATTAATACTGAAATATTTATGATGTGCTTAGCAATTCTGATGATAATTTGTTAGTTGATGATCTATTTATTTCATTTCGGCTGTGCGAAGTTGTCTGTCAATCTATCTGCTGTCACAGGTAGACTTTCATTTAACAGGAGAAAAAACTCTCAAACATAAGTGATAACAAACAGCTTAGCTTCACTGTAAAATCCTTAAAACAAAAGAACATGTGCTTCAACTCATTCACTATTTTTACAGAAATGTTCATATTAATGTCGTGTTAAAGAGAAATCCATTGTTGAAGCAACGGAGGTTAAAGTTGAACTCAAAGTTTCAGAATCCAAGCAATGATTGACTGGTATTCATGGCCTAAACTGTGTCACGAAAACCTTCCATGCATCATTACACCACCTCCACCAACCTGGACTGTTGACACAAAGCAGGTTCGGTCCATAGGTTCATGCTGGTGCTGTCAATTCTGTCCCTATACCATCTGTGAGTCTCAGCAGAAAGCAGGATTCACCAGCCAAGGCTGCATTTCTCCAGTATATAACTGTCCAGTTTTGGGAGTCTTTGCTCATTGTAGCCTCAGCTTTTTGTTCTTGGCTGACAGAAGTGGAACCTGACATGGTCTTCTGCTGTCGTAGCTCATCATTGTCAGGGCCTTTTTTGCTCACCACAATTGTAAAGGGTGTTAATCTGGGTTGAGAAAGTAGACTTTCTGTCAGCTTGAACCAGTCTGTTCATTCTCTGTTGAGCTCTCAAAGAACGGCAGCTCACTGGATGTTTTGTCTTTCTTTATGCTTTCTTTGTGCATAAAAATCACAGGTGAGCAGGAGTTATAGAAAAACACAAACCAGCCCATTTCCCACCAACAATCATTCCATGGTCAAAGTCACTGCAATCACATTTTTCTGTGGTTGATGTGAGCATTACAGTACCTGTATCTGCATGGTTTAATGCATTGCACTGCTGGCACATGATTAGCTCATTTGATAATTGCACAGAATTGTACAGATGTCCCTAATAAACTGTACAAAATGTGTCCTGTTCTCCATAAATTCTCAAATTCTCAAAAAAATGTGTTTGAGGATCAACTGTGGACATTTAAGGGCATAAATGTAGACACTAATATAATTAGTAGTGATAATTTGAAAACCAATTCACCATTTCCCAGAACCACTGAAAAAAATGTTCTTGTATCCATGGAAACAGTAATCACTTCACATTTTGGTATCTTTCACTCTCTCAGATGTAATGTGCTTCATTAGTGCTCTGGAGGAGAGTGTACACATGAATAAAAATCACTTTGGGTTTGCTGTCTAGGGCAGTGTAGTGTACCTGAGGGACAGATATTTGGATCTGATTTGATGGCTTTTATGGTGTTTTTGTACAGAGGAGACCAAGTAGCTAAGTATCATAGCCATCATTCATACCTGCCTCATACACAGCTACAGGACAGTGCACACTGAAATGTCTTCTGCCTAGTTCACAAATCACTGTTCAGATTCTGGCATATTCAATTCAATTCAATTCAATTCAAGTTTATTTGTGTAGCGCTTTTTACAATAGACATTGTCTCAAAGCAGCTTTGCAGAACATAAACACAGAGCAGAAGGTAAACATAATTAATGATAAAGGAAATAACGAATAATAAAAGAAATAAGAATTTACAGAATAAAAATTCTAGGTTATTATTAGATGTATATAGTTCACAATGTGTATGTATTTATTCCCCTATGAGCAAGTCTGAGGCGACTCAGGCAGCAGTGGCAAGGAAAAACTCCCTTAAATTGGTAAAGGAAGAAACCTTGAGAGGAACCGGACTCAAAGGGGAACCCATCCTCATATGGGTGACACTGGGGGTGTGATTGTAATATACAGTCATTTAAATGTTGTATTGGTGTAAGGATGGCATATACTTTATGTCCAAATTAAGATTTCCTTTGATTGGAAAAAATAGGCCCAAACATGTTCCAGCATGACCCCATGGTGGAACATTCCCCTGTGCACAAAGCAACTCCATGAAGACATGGTTTGACAAGGTTGGAGTGGAAGAACTTGAGTATCCTGCACAGAGCCTGAGCTCAACCCCACTGAACACCCTTGGCATGAAATGGACCACTGACCTCACCCCAGACCTCCTCACCTCCATCTACATCAGTGCCTGACCTCTTGCCTTCCTCAGACTGAATGGACAAATCTCCGCAGCCATACTGCAATATTCGACTGTAATACCTACCAGCAAAAGGGCAAAACAACAAAGATTTGGAATCGAATGTTTAACACTCAGGTGGCCACATGCTTTTAGCCATATAGCATATAACACAAATCAAATCACTTTTTTATGTTTGGATATGTTTAACTACATATTCTAGCTGTTCTAAAACAAATGAAGACAAAGAACATAAAAAGCTAAAACAATACAAAACAATAAAACTCTAAATTGTTCTGTACTCTATACTGTATAATTTGATTCTAAAAAAAAACCACTCAAAAACACTAATTGTAGAACAATTATGACTCATTGATGCAGTGATGCATTTTTCACACAAGATATCTGACACAAAATGTCTTTTCCTTTATAATAGTGTAACAAGATTCTACTCAGTAGTAGAAAAGCAAACTTTTCTAACATTACATTTTTTTTCAGTTCAAAACACATTTTCGTTTAGGTCTTTAATTAGCCTTCATATTAAGTTTCAAACACTGATCTGTACACACTCCCTTATCCATCCTGTTGTATTTTTCTTTTTTTGGATATAATTATTTCTTCCTTATTATAATGAATCATCTCATTGTCCTGCTTTACATTCTAATTTACAAATATGTTTTTACATTTATTTAATTTTCTCTTTGGACAGTTTTATTTGTCTTAATTTAAATTTGTGTTTTTTGGATGCAAAGCGCCTCATGTGCCTGACTTTATTACTCATTATATAATAACCCCCTTGCAATTACTGGACTAAAGATTCTCTGTAATACAGAGTTAATAACAATCTACTTACACTGTGTGTGCATCATTGTATGGTAGGAAATGAGCATAGAATCAAATCAGCAATCTCTAGCTATTCATTTCAGCTATTTCAGCCTGTTGACTGAGGTACTGTGACTTACCCTGTGTGCAGGATAATCAATTAATGAATGCTATTAAATATAAACAATAACAGTATTATAACAATAAATAATATATTTTTTTAAATGTACAGAATATGTAAAATTGATTAATTTATTGATATTAAGACTAACAGCAATCCCCGGTTTAAGACCACAGCCTGTACTTATTTTTAGCATTGTAATTTCAATTACTCTCTCTCTCTCTCTCTCTCTCTCTCTCTCTCTCTCTCTCTCTCTCTCTCTCTCTCTCTCTCTCTCTCTCTCTCTCTCTCTCTCTCTCTCTCTCTCTCTCTCTCTCTCTCTCTCTCTCTCTCTCTCTGTTGGTTCTTCCTTCTCAATCAGACATGTGGAATCTGACCCAGTTCTCTGCAGCTTTGTTCAGACATCTATCGAGTCTTCAGGCAGACAGAAGGACTTTATAAAACTTCTGTTTTTTTTTTTTTGCAAGCGTATAAAACAAACATATTTGACAAAAAAAAAAAAAAGCCACCAAACTGAATAACAGACTAAGGAGATAAGTAAAAGCTTGCTCTCCATAATGCTGGAGTGATTGGCTGCCCACATGAGCCATGTTCTTAATCATTCACAAGTATTCACAGAAAAGCTGTGAATAGTTTTTATTTAGCTCTTTATTTAATAAGTAATAGGCAAATGAACATCCTTTATTATGGAAGTATATTCTGGAATATTATCAAAACTAATTGCAAATTGTATCTGCAATTATATTTGCTATTTGTAGAGACATACATTTATGACATAATTCAAATGAAAATGCAAATCCAATACTAACATTTGCATTTACATTTACACAAACATACAATGTCTGCCAAATTTCAAAAGTCCATTTGCAATTGCTTGTCCCATGTCTTACGAGTTATGACCCTGTCATATAGAAATAGAACTAGCAATTACCTTGTTTGCAATTTCACTTTCTTGGCGTTGCGTATGGAGACTGCCAAAATTCAAATGGAAGTGCAATTACAGTACCTTTCTCTTTGCATTTGCATTTCCAATGCCTTGCACAGAAACCTGCCAATCAGCGCTTGGAGTCGGAGTATACTATGGGCCTGTGTTTTATTTGGAAGTGATGTCGATTGCCAAGAAGCAAAATTGTCTGTTCAGCACACATTCCTTCTTCTTCATCTTTTTAAAATGATGTAATTTTGTACAATGAACACATTAAAGGCAATTTTGACAAATATCAGCCACAACAAGTGGCACATCATCACACGTCATGGTCTCATGTACTGTTTCATTGTAGCCTACACGCATCGCTGCCATGGACTCTCACTCCCAACAGCCAACTGTACTTGATTATATATCTTTGGTTTATAAACACCTCTCTTTCAGTTTGCACTTTTCACATTATATGTTTAGTTTGGTCATGTCTGTGACATTTACCAAGCTTGCCTTTTGCTTTTGTGTACATGTTATTAGATAAAATCTTTTCCTCGATCTCGACGACGAATTTGCCTCATCTGTATGAAGCCTGAATGACCTATGCTTGTTTGACCATGTGGTTTATTGGCCTGTTTGCTAATTTCAGTTTCTCTTTTCCCTTTATTTTTTGAACTATTCATAACTTCGTCACATTCTTATACAACCTGCATCTACACTGTCTACAAGTAGTAAGGCATTTTCGGCTCATTTTGGCTCATACTGTAGCTATGAACTGATGGAATCTTATTCTCACCCTTTATTCCCAAAATAAACACATTTTTACATTTTCATATAGAGGTTTTATTTATTTATTAATTAATTCATTTATATTGGGCTGTTTGTGTCTACATAAGATATTATGTACATGACATGAATATGACTACCTTTTAATGTGCAGTGCTACAGAATCGTTTCAGAAATTAGAATTATAAAAGAAGAAAAAAAGGAATATAATAAAATGAAAGATATATTTAGTTCTTTCTTCTCATTTTCCAGAGATGTGCTCAAGGGAAATAATGAGATTTAATGAACCATGTTTGGATTTGTGAGGAATAGGACTTGCTGCACAATGTTTGATTTAAAAATAGACCACACATTTTAAAGGTTCTCTTTGTCACTTAAATGGAAGTGAAATCAGCCCTGTTCAGTTTTTAAGATGTTGTAAAACTCCTGATGGAAATTTTAAGCACTACAGACCAGTCATTCAGGCCAAAATATTCCTGCATATGGGAGATTTTTACCTTTCAGTCTTTTGGGCTTTCATTAATACCTTTTGGAAGTAGAATGTGCTGGTCTGATACCTAGCATTGCTACTGTTGGATGGAAAAGCTCTCCCTGTGTGTGCTTGCTGTCATGAACTCTTGAAGATAGAATGCAAATGCAGGTTGTTGATAATAATACCACAAAGTTAGGAATAGTTAAAAAATAAAGGGAAAATGGAAACTGAATTGAGCGAAGGCAGGGTCAAACAAATACTGGCCTTGAACCCTATAACCGTGGGGAATACGTTTTAATTTTACACTGGAATTGTCTTCTACACCTAGTCACCCGGTGTCCAAAATTAGGTTTGTATGTTTAACAGTGTGAAGTTTTGTCTAAAGAGCAAAACAGTTTCTCCAGACTTGCTTGACTCACTCCAATTTAGATTTAATCATTTTTAGGTGTTATATTTACAATGAAATGCACTGATATACAGTTCTGTGCAAAATTTTAAGGCACTCTAATTTAAAAAAAATATATATAAATTCTTCAGAATAATCAGGAACTGCTTTTACCCTTCTCGGGGTTGTGGTTGATTCGACATCGACCTTGGGAACAATGAGCATGGGGAGTTGCCACCCACTGGAGGGGAGATAAATCCATAACATGGCAGAATACAAACCACATAAACACACATTCACATTGATACTTTAGGAGAGCCATTCCATGTACTGGTGTGGTTTTGGGAGCTGGGATAAAACCAGTGTGAACATGGATTAGAGCAAAACTCCACACAGACAATTTAACAGTATTTTGATATTTAAAAATATTTGCTCTCCATTTGCCCTTAAGGAAATAAATATATTTCCACATACTGTAATATAAATGAAAACAACACTAAAATAACAATATAACAAAATAATTTTCCATAATGCAGACCACTTTTTACATAAAACTTAAATAATAAATAAAAATCTAATTAAAAATAAATAAATAAATAAATAAATAAATAAATAAATAAATATATAGACAGACAAACAAACAAACAAACAAATAAAAACAAAACTCTGGCAAGTTTTCAAATATACTTTACAAACATAAAAGTTGATTTCTTTATCAAAATGATAGGGCTGGCTTTGTTTATGACCGTTTGCTGCTACTTCCAGTCATTTGGTTATATGTTTAAACATTTTACTTCTGGCCTTCTTTCCATCATTTCATGATATGTAACTGTGGCTTTTGCACATCACTGTGTACCCTATAAAAGATTCTCCACATAATACGCATTTCCGTAACTTGAATCCACAAATTAAACCCATTTTCTCATTTCTTTTGTATATTTGTATGTCTATCTATTTTATTATTATTACTATTATTATCTATTATCTTTGTTTAAAGAAGATTTGCATGCATTATACAATATTTATAGCACAGTTGATGTATAATTCCTCAGAAGGTGCTCTATGTCATTATTATGATGAAATCAGCACTTGACTACGTTACCCATCAGCCTCTGTATATCAGCCTCTATACTGTATATGACTGCATGTTACACACCTCACTGACTCACATGTGTTCTGCGTTTTGTCTAAACAGCTCCCCTATTTAAGTGGTTTCTGTGTATACCGTTGTCAGTGTTTTTGTTGTTGTTGTTTGCTCTTTTGCTTTTATACTTTTGAGATTATTTATTTATTTATTTATTTATTTATTTATTTATTTATTTATTTATTTATTTATTTATTTATTTTTGCACCTTTTGTAATAAAAGTCTGGACATGCATTTTCTGCCTCTACGATTCTCTGACGTTCTGTAACAGCATGGCATGGCTCTGACAAAATATAGCATTCAGCGTCAGTTCAGGCAGGCCACATAGTCAAGCTCGGCTATCAGCTGATGTCAATTTTCTAACCCCACCCATCAGCTGATCTGATTCCTAAGCTCGCTATTGATCCCTTTCAAACAGGACACCCTATTTAAATGCTTTTCTCAGTCTGGCTGCTTGGCTGTTTCCTCTGCATTGCTGCAACCCACCTCCTCCCCTAGCTCCTCCGTGAAACTTTGTGTTTAACTTAATCAATGTCATTCTGTTGTCACTGATGCAGGCTCTGTTCTAAATAGGGGGGGGGGGGGATTTTGTCTGGCTGCTTTCCCAGTTAAATGGGAGATTGTCCCCCCACGAAGCTGCTGCTGTTCCCTGACTAGCTTTCATGGAGCTCATGAAAAGGATGGGGAATTCAGAACAGAGCCATACCGCCAAATGCAAATTTCATAAGCTTGCAAATAAAAAATTTAAATATGTCAAAGAATTGTCTTTATTTTGACTCAAGTGGTCCTGAATGAACTACACTTTTAGCTGAATGCGTTTGTTATCCTGTCTATATCAGTGAATTCACAGGGACTTGTATGGAAGACAAACAGGCTAAAAAAAACCTACGGTATCATTAATATGGTGATGTGTCATTAATATGGTGATGAGAATTCAAATTATTTATATAAAGTAGCACTTTTAACAATGGACATTGTCTCGAAGCACCTTCACAGAACATAAACATAAAACAAAAAGTTAGAAATATAAAGATTTCTATAATACAAAAAATCAAGATTATTATTAGATTTATATATAAATGTGTTCCTACCTCATGTATTTGGCATCTTCTTTTAGTATGTCTGAATCTTTCATGATGCACAGTCCAACTGAAGCTGGTACATCTCTAGCTGCCTTGGGATCCTCACATGGTTGGCCTCATCTCAGTAAAGGTCCAAAAGCTTCATGACATGGAACACAACTGGAGCTGGTATAATTTTTGGATGCGTCAGGATGGGTAGAAAGAGAGAAACAGTGGAGAGGAATTAGCATAGCTGCTGTTCATACTGTAATATTAGCAATCACTAGATAATAATGTGCATGTGATCAGATGTATTAGAGCACAAGACAATGGGAAGTATTATGTGTACACCTGACTAAAGAGATATGTCTTTAATATACATTTGGGAAAGTGTGTCTGAGCCCCGAACACTATCAGGAAGACTATTCCAAAGTTTGGGAGCTAAAGAGAAAATGCTCTATGCCTTTATTAGATTTTGATATTCTGGGAACTACCAGAAGTCCTGAGTTTTGTGAGCTTAGAGAGCATGAAGGATTGTAGCATGTTAGAAGACTAGTTAGGTACATGGGAGCTAAACCATTAAGAGCCTTGAACGTAAGTCGGAGCAGTTTGTAATCAATTCTAAACATAACCGGTACCTAGTGAAGAGATGATAAAATTGGGGTTCTGTAAGGAAACAGCTGCTCTAATGTAAATAACAGGACATAACCTGTGATTGAATGTATAAGTGGAATAAAACACTCCAGGAGGAAAATGATCAGCTTTAGACTCATAACACTCCTCTGCTTCTACCTGATCATTATTTTTCTATACCAGCATGTCAATTTTTATTCTTGTACAATATAAAACACACTCCTCATACATCCAGCTGGATATCGTCATGAGCAGCTGTAGCTGTTGTGGCAGCTGGAGCTAAATCTTACCTCTTCGCCTTAATGTGGTGATCATGTTGTGAAAGAAATCTTTCATGGTGTCCTGGGAGTTGGGACAGTTGTGTGGCTTCCTGAAGTCAATCAGTTTGTGTGTCACGCACTCACACAAACACAAACACACATCAAATGACTGAATAAATAATTAATTACTGTATTGCCTTTACTATGCCAATATTACATAGTTTTGTGTGTGTGTGTGTATGTAGTGAGTGTGTGACTCAGGTAATGAGTTGGTGTTCTGTGTTTATTGCAAGGATAAACTCTGAGGTTTTTCTTTAATAACCATGAAAGAAACTTTATCAGTTGTTATATACAAGCATCAAGTCAAATCTATAAAGCAACAGTTTTTCATTCATGTGAAGATTATTTTTTGTACTTTAGTAAACTATATTATTGGAAGTAAAATGGTTTGGTACAGTAGTATAAAAGAATTTTAGAATCTCATGCACATCATCAAATTTTTATCTGCTCTCATTTTCTCTATAAATACGTGGTTCAGAGAAACCGTGTGAGTAAGTGTGGTGCTATTGTACATAGGTGGTTAAAAATGTGGAGCATTGCATGCTGGTCTGTTTGATAATTAGAGATAATAGCAATGTGTTTATGTTCGCTTTACAATACAGAGGCAATCTACATCTTTTCAAATATGCTAAACTTTCAGAAGTTTTTCTCTGCTTATATCAAGCATATTTCTCTGCAATTATATCCTTTCAAGCAACTGTCTTTATTAGGAACTTTAGTTGAAGAAATTAGAGACAACTAATGCTGTGGATTGCTTTAACAATTCCTTAGGTTATTATTTTGTTTCGCATTTTATATTGGATGGTTACACAATGAGTTCGATACAAAAATTCACCCATGCTATTACAGTCCCTGTAATTTACCCACAAATACTATACTTTGCCTGGTGAAAGATTTAAATGTCTGGTGAGGCCATCAAACTGTGTGCAGACAAAAGCATTACAAAGGATGTGGGAAATCCAGTCAGGCGTGGCTCTTCCAAAGAGTGCCAATGATCATCATCTACAAAAGGCCATTGTTGGTTGTTTCTCTGGTATAAATCATTGCACTTTCCCAGATCTCCTTGAACAAGGCGGATTGTGGAAGACAAATCGAAGAGCACAAAAGACTACGAACAACAGCGCAGCACTTGCAAAGGGTCTGGATTTGTTGAGTCAGTGTAGCTTTTTAGATATCCGCACAATGGAAGAAAAGCCACAGTGGCAAGGTAAAGGGTGTCAGAATTCTACATCCGGACACACAAAATTTCTGTGTGTGTGTACTGAAAAGTTAATTTCAATATTTTTTGTCATTTCAATGAAATCAGAGTGTGGCATTGTGGCAGCTTGTAATATGAACACGGATGGGAATGGAGGTTCAACAACTTAATAATCAAATAGAAGCCTATGTTTATCTGTTCAGCTGAGAATTTAACGGAAAGAAGTGGTGGAAAGAAAATTCTCACATGAATAATAATATCAGTCCTACATCATTAAATGAACCGCAATCAGCATGATCATGATTGGCATTGCCTAATTAATAAATAGGGACGTCAAACGTAGATCATTCAGTTGTCAAGCTGAGAGAAGGGTTTATATTCCTGTTTTTTCACTAGTCACTAAATGCTATGATCAAATACACCACCCTAAACTTTCTCGTTTAAAGGACACTCAAAATAAATGAATAAAAAACATTGAAACCTATACTCACATGTCCAGAGCTTCAAGGTTAACATCAAATATCCAAATTGGGGAAAATAACTTAACTGAACAGGTGAACATTTTACATCTTCAGCTGTCCAATTTCAGTGAATTTGTGTCCACTGTAGCCTCAGGTTCCAGTTCTTGGCCAACCAAAGCAGAATCTCCAGCTGTTGTAGCTCATCCGCCTCAAGCTTTGACGTGCTTTGCATTCTGAGATGCTTTTCTTCCCACCACATTTACATCTGGTATTTACTGTTTGAATACTGAGTGAACGCCCAGCTACAGTACTAATACATCTTTACGTTTAACACAACCGTGAACTTAAAGAGCAAACTCTATTTAATGATTGTGGTTTTGAAAGAGGATCTTCAACAAGCACATACAGTATGGTTAAGTGTCCACAAACATTTGGCCATATACGTAGTCTACTCAGCTCCTTTTCTCTGGTTCCCGAGTATTAATCTCCATTTTGTGCTGAATATAGATATAATTATCATTTGCTTTTGAAATGTAGGTCAATATCTCAGTAATTTGCCCTTTATATGTTTCTAATACACCTCTGGTCTGAAGGGCTTGCTAAAAGGTTTTTCTACACCCATGTACATAGTGCATGGATACCACAAGATGATGGAAACATTCCTCTGAGGACATTCCTGCTCCATGTTCATATGATTGTATCATGCAATTCCTGCAGATTTCTTAGTTTAACTTTCATGATTTGAATCTCCCATTTTACTCCATCAAGGAGATCTACTTGATTCAGATCCAGTTAAGATGACTTTTGCTTTGTGAGATGATGCAATATCCTTCTGAATGGAGCCATTAGAAGAACTGTGACCATGAAGGGATGATCAGCAATAATACTAAAATTGCATGTGACAGTCAAGTCATGACTGATCTATAATAACAAGCCCAGACTGTGCCAAGAAAACCATCCCAAAACCATTTCACCACCTCCACCAGCCTGGACTGATGACACAAGGCAGGTTGGGTCCATAGATTCATGCTGTTGGTGCCAATTCTAACCCTCTGGGATAGAGATACAGTATGTGAGCCTCAGATATGTGAGATATGTGAGCCTCAGCAGAAATCCAGATTCAACAGACCAGGCTATATTTTTCCAGTATTCAGCTGTTTAGTTTTGGTGAATCTGTGTTCACTACAGCCTCAGCTTTTTGTTCTTGGCTGACAGACTTGGAACCTGACATTGTCTTCTGCTCTTGTATCCCATTCTCAAGGTTTGATATTTGGTTCATTCTGAGATTCTTTTCAGCTCACCATAAGAGTACAGATTCATTAACTGAGTTACTGTAGCCAGTCAAACTGCTCACTGGATGATTTTCCCCCCCGCACCATTCTCAAGACTATTGTGTATTAAAATTACAGGAGATACCCAGACTAGCCTATCTGACATCAACACTCATGCCATAATCACTGAGATCACATTTCCCCCCTACCAATAGTCAGTGAAAATTGCCCGAATGAGTAGGTGTACATATGTTTGTATTCAATTTTAAATACATGAATAAAAAAGCATTCGATGATTTTGCCATTCTTATTTTCTGCTATGTTATACCCAAATGTAACTTTTATTTTTCAGATATTTAGCCAAAGGGAAGTTCAGTATTTATTCATCCATGTCTTTTACAGAGTTAAACTTTAGTGGCAATGCAGATATTCCAAAGTATCCTATCTTTATGAATACATGGCCAATTTAAATTCATCCAAGTACAGACACTGCAATTAACTGAGTTGGGTAAATAGATGAAAGTTGAGTTTGATCAGCATCAACTCAATCGATCATGTTGTCCGTGTTGTTAATAATGATACGATATTAACGGCTTAACTGTATCCTGCAGTTCAACTGAATCACGTCTGCACTTGTTTTGTTTCTGCACTAATTTATACATTGTTGATCTGCATCATAAGTATTTAATGTGAGTCTGTTGTCCTGCGTCTGCTCTAAAAATACTCATTTTAACAACATTATCTCTTGATCTACTGAAGATATTTTTGTGCATTTTTAGCATATAATTATGCAATCACTAAATTGTGAAATAATTGCATTGGGATTTGAAGTGATACTTGGCTGTTATGACAATAATACTAATAGCATTATTGTTTTTGCAGACCACAGTGATTAATAATTTGCAGTTAGTCGAAATGCAAATTAAATTGTGCGTGTCTGTGTATAAATGTAAATAAGATCCTAATTAAAAGCAAGAGCAAAACAAGAGCTTTTGGAAAGATACAAGCAAGGTCTGCTTCTGTAATGCGAAGTGAGATTTTGTTCTACAATTTATCATCATTGCGCTGTATTCAGAGTTCAGTTACAAAATGTATTGAGGAGTTAGCATTGAATCTTTGCACATTAGTATTCAAATGACCAGACGTACTGTACATACTACTGAGATGTGGGAGCTGTGCACACAGGATGAAGCCAATATGACATGTCTCGCTAGCCTTTACATATTATATATTTTATATGTACATTTATGAATATATGTGCCACGATGTGACACGGTGAGACAAAAGGCGAGTGGGGATCCAAATGCAGTTTTCCGTTTAATGAACAAAACACAGATGAAAAGGCAGGCAACACAAGTCAGAACACGGAACGAAACAGAAACAGGCAGGCAAAACAGGTCATAACACTGAACATGACAGGGAACAGGAACAGACAGGAGAAAACGCCAAACACCAACAATGACCAACACCAGGGAAGTGAACAGACAGAGTAAATGTAGTAAACAGGAACCAATCACAAAGCAGAGACAATCAGAGACAAAGACAAAACACCTGTGGAAGAGATGGAATGTAATTAGTGTCCATGGTAAGCAATGAGTGGGCGGAGCAAACAATTAACAGGGCAAGGCAGCAGACAGACGAAAAGGAAAACACAGACGGACTTCTTACAATATGACCTTGAACTAAGGTTCAATGATTGGGTGAGATATCAGCATAAGCAAGGGAGAAGTGCATAACCATGGTATAAGAGGTTAATGTAATACATCATGATGAAATTCATGTTTTGTTTATATAATTATTCTTTAAAAAATGTGAACACATTTAAGGCCAATATTAAATATTATAATTATTAATACTTTTATCTTACCTGGCTTAGCGGTTAGAGCGTTTGCATCAAGCCTCCAGGGTTGGGGGTTTGATTCCTGCCTCTGCCATATGTGTCTGTGTGTGGAATAAACATGTTTTCCCAGTACCTCAGGGGCTTCCTCCAGTACTCTGGTTTACTCCTCATCTTGAAATTGTCAGAGTGTGTGAATGAGTGTGTGTGTGTGTGTGTGTGTGTGTGTGTGTGTGTGTGTGTGTATGTGTATGTGTGTGTGTGTGTGTGTGTGCTACCACACTTTGCCATAGACTAGCATCATGTCCAGGGTGTACCCTGTCTTGTGAGCTGAATCTCCTGGGATAGGCTCCAATTTCCCCGTGATCCAGTAGCTAAGCAATGTACTGTACAGGATAGATATAGGAATGAAGTATAGCAAATATTTGACAAGATTGTGAAGCAGGTAGCATTTCTGCATTAACAGCAAATTAAAATTTAAAATGTCTTATATTCAGGGCACACAGTAAGATTTCATGGTACTCTACGTCTAGTTCATCATTCAAAAAAACTTTACGCTCGACCAAGTGCTGCTGAATAACGAGCCATATTGTTTTGATGTCTGAGCCACACGAGCCATTTTAAATGATATATTGACAAAATATGTCTTCTTCTCTCTTTACAGTCATATATCTCACAGTTCCAGTGAAAGGAAACTGTAATGCTACAACATACTGTATGTAATGCTACAGAATACAGCAGTGTGCCTGAAAAAGGCTCACATACTGTATGGGTGTAATGATGGTGTCCACAAACTTTTGGCCATATAGTATTCATATAATATAGTATTGGTAGTAATATATATTTATCAAAGTGTCTATTGTTTGTAGTTTATATTATATTGAATTTGGCAGAAAAATAAAAAGAAATTTAGGCAGAAAGGCAAGTGTTTGTGTTTGAAGGTAGTGATCTAGATGCTATTGAAAAAGCCTGTTAACCCTGATAATTCTACCTCAGAATTTAACTCTAAAACCTTCTGAGGCATAAATTGAAAGTCACAGATGATTTAAATGAAGTTATTATTAAATTACAATTAAGTTTTCTTAAGTCACTGATTCTAATATGGCTCCTTATGTACAACTGCTAGACTATGTTATTTGATGGCAGTTATGGGTATAGGAACATATTTTTTCTATTTCTTATATTTCAGATTAAACCTAGTAAATATAAATCATTTGTTTATAATTATTATTTATATTTTTATTAAAAAAAGACTTTAAATATATAAAATACTACCCCAGATAGAACTTTCTTTAGCAATTTTCCCCCAAACTTTTTTGCTTAGAAAATATCTAGGTTCCAGTTTCATAATAATAATAATATTTAACATTATAACATAATAATAATAATAATTTAACATTCATTTTCAGTTCATCCCACACTCCTCTTGTGTGTAAATCTTTATACCTAATGGCTCACAACAGTTTTGCTAACATAAATGACACATACAGACACACACATACACACACTCAAAGTCAGCCTTTGTAGAATATTTTATATGGCCATTGGGTTAAGGACACATGCAGTCCCTCATTTATACCAGTTCCATTGAGGCTTGATTGCTATCCTCAACAAGCAGCAGTTGACTCACTGTAAGGTGAGATTTGTTCAACACATCCTTAGAAATTACTGTTAAATGTTAAATTCCATCAGCAGACTTAACTCTTGATTCATTTCTGTATAGATGTTTTTTTTAAAGCAAACTCGCTATCTCTTGAGGATCGTTTAATCTTCCTACCTAAACGTATGTATGAAGCGTTTGTTTCTGCCATTTTCCCAAGCAAGCTAAACTGCTTATTAATGCATATGTGTCTTTATATGGCACCAAAATATTAGCTTTTGCTTTGATCTTTGGATTTGCATTTTATCGTGATCATTTACATGAACTGGTATACAGTGCTGTTACTACTGTAGAGAGAATCTGCAAAACAAGCCCAAAACAAAGGCCACTCTGAGCACAATCCCTGACAAACTTCATGCTGATGAAATTGTTCTTTTCATATTTAGTCTGTAGAAACCTATTGCTTTTGTGTTCATAATTCCCGAAAGGGTAGGAAAAATTTATTGCTTGTTTTGCTTGTAAATGCTTTCAAAAAATCCTCCTGTCACATACAGATGAAATGTTAGTGATACCTGGTCAGACGTAGACTAAAGACCCGAAGGCTCCGACTAAAAAGCCCACCCGCAATGAATATGGCAGAGATGGATTTTAAACAGCCCCCTAAAGTAATGGATTGTTTTGCTTGTACTTTGTAATATAACTCTGACTGGTAAGAGGGAGGGGAGAGGCGGAGCAGAGCCTAGCATTTCCTTACCATACTAATATCTTGGATTTAATTTGAAGTAAAGCAGGAAATTGATTCTCACTCCACAGTAGCACACCACACAGCAGCACTGATTAAACTACAAGGAACAGAGGAGGGTCTTGTGCTGGAACTCGGGGAAGAGAGTCCCTCTGGAGTTTGCAGTGGTGAGCATGTACGCTAGTCGGCTACAGTAGGACAATTTAGCATTCAGCATTCTTGAGATCACAGGTTCAGGTCTATCACTATGGCAACAAATGATATGAATTCTGCTGTTTACATAAAGCGACACTGTCATTCTGTAACGATTAACTGGGCATCATCCGTACATAACATTCTACATTTAACACAAACAGATATGACAAGTCTGCCGTTATGTTGATATCTATTTACAGTATGTAAATGTCTTAAAAAAAGCTTCCAGTTTTAATTAAATGCTCTAACCACATGTAGGTGTAATGAGTGTGTTTTCCTTTGTTTCTGTCTGCTGTCATTCCCTGCTGTTAATTGTTGGCCCCGCCCACTTATTTGTTACCATGGACATTAATTGCACTCAATCTCTTCCCCAGGTGTTTTGTCCTAGTCTTTGACTGTCTCCGCCTTGTGATTGGTTCTTGTTCACTATATCTACTCTGTTTGTCCACAGCAGGGAATGACAGCAGACAGAAACAAAGGAAAACAGACAGACTCATTACAGAAGGCAGTATAAAAGTTGACTGAAAATAAAGTGGACTCATTCTATTTAGTGTAATATTTCAAAAAGCTGATATGGGGAGGGGTGTATGTATGGGGAAGGGTGTATGTATGGGGAAGGGTGTATGTATGGGGAAGGGTGTATGTATGGGGAAGGGTGTATGTATGGGGAAGGGTGTATGTATGGGGAAGGGTGTGTGTGTGAGACACGAAAGTTTGTGTTTGAGTGCTCCTGTTTCTACACTGATAAGAGGAAATGGGTCAGTATTTTTCACAGTTGGAACACTTAAACACAGACAGCTGAGCTGCAGTTAACAACACAGCATCACTCTGCAACACACACACACACACACAGACTCAGAATCACCCAACTGCAGCTGTATTCAATCAGATTCATTCAGCTTTAACACCTTTGTGATACACTGAAAGCAGCATCACTGTTCATCCACGTTTCTCTAAAAAGTGACTCCTTTTTGATGAAACAACATTGATTGATCAATATACACATCAGCCGCTAATGCATCACTCTTCTGTCCCACAGCTGCTTCTATCAGCATCTTGATTGAATGCTTTGTTCTTTGGCAGATAGCTTGCAATTCGTCATGGCTGCCATTGGATCGTGTTCAGCTCCCATTTTGTAGTTCGGAATTGGTAATGAGCACATGGCTAGTGGCCATCACTGATCCTGGTAAGGTCTTCCTTTCCTTGGCTAAATACTCTCATATCTTTTCAGCTCGTGTCTCTGGAGAGGTCTTCATAGTGAAACATGTCTAAACAAGTTATTGCTGTTTTGTCAGCAGTTTGACAGTAGCTTCTGCTTTAACTACTTAGGGGAATATCGCACCCAAGAGTCACATTTTCATTAAATTTGCTTTGACAAAGCCAACAGACTGTTCTTAATCACATATTATCACTGCAGCCACTTTAAACACAGTCCTTATAGAGCATTCAAGTTGCCATTTTGTTGTTATTTATTATTCACTTTAAACTGTTTTTAAGGTTATTTTTTTGCTCTATTTTTGTTTGTTTCTCCTACTTTTCATTTACATTTTTATCTTTATTCCCTGTAGAACTTCTACTAACATTACCGCAGGTTTAAAACTCTACTCACAAAACTCAACATTTTTAAACCTACACTCAGTCTTTGTTATACTTTCATATTGCTTTTCATCTTTTTCATTTTGACAGGTGATATCTGTACCGTTCATAAATTTTTCATTCTTTCCCCCCACCTCCATTGTAAATTTATTTTTTTAAAATGATTTTTTACTGTAATGTTTGAAGGGGGCACGGTGGCTTAGTGTTTAGCACGTTCGCCTCACACCTCGATTCCCGCCTCCGCCTTGTGTGTGTGGAGTTTGCATGTTCTCCCTGTGCCTCGGGGGTTTCCTCCGGGTACTCCGGTTTCCTCCCCCGGTCCAAATACATGCATGGAATGTTGATTGGCACCTCTGGAAAAATTGTCGTGAGTGAATGAGAGTGTGTGTGTGTGCCCTGTGATGGATTGGCACTCCAGCACGTCCAGGGTGTATCCTGCCTCGATGCCCGATGACGCCTGAGATAGGTACAGGCTCTCCGTGACCCGAGTAGTTCGGATAAAGTGGTAGAAAATGAATGAATGAATGTAATGTTTGATTTTGCCGATGTCATGTAAACTGGGTTGGGATCACTGAGCCATCCCAGTGTATTTCATCTGCTCCCTTTGAGTATGATTAAATGCTCTTATTATAATAAGAGAATAATTATGTGTATAATATGAGAGGAACGAGTCACAATAACATCCCTCATTAATCTGCATTGTCTGAGCTGATGCGTTAGACTGAAGTACATTTGAACCAGGTAGTGCATCAATAGCTGCCGATGAGAATAGAAGCAATAATGCTGATCATACTTTTGTGCTACCTGTGGAACTCTTCGAGCCCATTAATTAGGGTGATTAGCCACAAACATTTCACTCTGGTGTAATTAATTTAGCAAAGGAGTTGCTGACATGAGAATAGTCCATTAACATAAGTGGTAATTTTGTTCTCTTGAGTATTACTGTATTCCAGTACCACAATTAGTCTCGAAAAACAAAAAGCTGGCAACTTTTTTATGAAAATCAACATGTTTATTTTCTCCATTCTTATGCTGGCTTCAAATTGGCACTGAATGAATAAAAGTAACACCAAATATTAGCCTCCTACTTAGCGAACTATAATTCACAGTACCACTGCTGGCTGATCCCACTTTACTTCAATCAACTTCTCTCTTCCAAACAACACTTGGCATATGTAATTAGAAATTATGGAGCCGGAATTGTAAACAGTATAATATTTATGCAGTACTTCACAGTTGGATCTGATTTAGAAAGCACAGAAATATGTGTATTTTTCAATTTAGGAAAAAAGCTTGTAGTGCTTCTAAAGGAGATCAAAATGTGTCCTAGGCTCAGTATCTAGTGCAACACTAGTATCTGTCCATCTGCTGTGGTTTGTGGGTAAGATAACTCCATACTGAAATAATGGCTTGATTTAATCATTGCTGAGCTGAGATAAAACAAGCTCGGGATGGCGTCTCGCTATAGGCTGAGCGGGCAGGAAAGCAAACCCCTGAGAGATGAGATATGAAGGAGCAAAAAACTATAGAGAGAGAGGAAAAACACACATCAGAAATGATTATGAATCCAGCGAGCAGCATTGTTATTGATTTTTTCATCTTCACTTCGCTCATAAATAGCAGAGTGAGACAGTGTCTCATCTAGAAGCTCCAGCTCCCTGTTTACCAACAGCTCCCTGAACAGCAGGCACAATGCGATCAATCACACAGTGCAGGTTTTGGCTTTTGCAGAATTCGTACAGAAATGCAAGCAAGGCTCTGCTCTCTGAGGCAGCCACTGCTCATCGTGTCCCTCAAGGCTGATGGTGACCTGCTGATGACACTTGGCTAGCAAAGAATTGTTACTAGTCTACTCATATAAACTTCACTCATATAAATACTTTTGCAAATATTTGCAGATTTGTAAGGGATTTCCACACCGCGCTTAACCCGGGGTCCGTCATTCTAAACCCTGCTTTTAACCCCGGTTAGAGGAATGTTTCACACTTGCAGCAGGATTAGCACTACTTTTTCCCTGGGTTAATGAAACTCTTTTCTGACACCGGGTTAGAGTCACTTTTGTGATTTTTAACCCTGCACTGCGGTGACAAACACGTACAGTGTGAAATGCTTTGGTCTTGGAACGTTACAGCTAGATGTTTAGCAACAGACAGCTAATCAGAAATTAAACAGGATGTAAAAACACTGACTCGGTCGCATCAGGCAGCAATGGTACAGTACATCACTGAAGTGTGTACTATAGCGAGGGGCAAATACATGACACGGAAGAATTTGAAAGCTGACTTTTAGCAGATACCTGGTCAACTAACAAACTTCATGTGAAAGATGTGAAATATAACAACATCTGTTTGGACACAGAACAGTATTTTTCTCTTCACTAAAGGGAAATTGTGAGACAAGTCGCAAGCTATATTTGTATAATCATAGTTGTTGATTCAACAACTTCTTTGTCCTTCTTGTTATATTATTATAACAATAATAATAATGTATTATTATGTTAAATAATATTATAATGTTATAATACAGTATATATTTTGCATTTTTATTATAATCTATTTTGTTTTATTTTAAAATTCTTATTATATTATTCTTATTAAACATATTATTCTTATTATATGGCACTACTATATGATAGAGACAATTCTTTCAGTAAATTGGAAAGTGTTGAAGTTGAAGTTGGTTGAGTGCTTGTAGGTTTTTTACTTCAGATCGTTTATAGGAAATACTGTTACAAGAATATTGCTTGTGCTTCTTGGAATTTATGATTGTGCATGAGATTGAATTATTATGTTGACCTGGGTTGCTGAAATATATGAAATTATGCTAAACACTTCATTCCATCTGTTCTATGTCCCTGACACATACTGCAGTGTTATTTGTTTGGTCATAATATTGTAATATTGACAGCAATTTTTTTTCTCTCTCATTGCTATTCAGGATGGGCTCACATAGTGATATTTATAACAGGTTGTCCCAGGTTTAAAATGATTCTCTGTGAGCACTTCCTGCTGTTTTGTGTTCACAGTGACGATAGTCTTGCAGCATTTTAGCCTAATCTGTGGGTTTGACCATGTAAAATGAAGTCAACTGAATGGCAGGAACGAGCGGAGTGATGAATGAGTGGTGCCGTGGATGGCAGAGTAGGAAGCTGACAAACAGATAAGCATATTATGCATTACTGTGTAAATGATTGTATGTTTTCGTAAGGAGTACAAAGTAGAAAGTTCCATTACCAATTTTATTTGATTAAAAGAAAATCGGTAGATTCCTTACTAAATTATTACAGGGGCTTGTTTACCGTATTCAGGAGTCAACACCACACTATATTCAACCTAGTATTTTATTTTACTACTTAGTCATTTCTGAAGAACTTCTGGGAAGAAATGAGAAATGACTGTGAGGTTAGTAAGAATTTCAACGTTAATCATTATTCTAAAGTGTTACAAAGCAAACTAAGTGCAATGTGTCTGTGGTGTGAAGAAAATTTTATTTTATAATACATTTAGAGAATAGGGAGATTATGGAGCGGCTAATCTCTGAAACAAATGGATACTGAAACTCTGAGATCTGAAAGACTGAGCTTTTTCCCACACAAAGGCTGAAAAACATAGAAATGTGTGATGGTGTATGGGTCTAAGTCTTTAATCTAGTGAAGTAGTGTTAATGTATTTATTTATAGAGACTTAAAAGCACTTTTGTACACAGCTCAGTATAAGGGTGTCTGCCAAATACAGTAAATATATAATAGTGCAACCTTGGTTAATGATATTACATGCATACTGTAGGAAAAAAGAAAGGATGTTCAGTTTCTTTGTCATTTCTCTCTTATAATTTATCAGTACCTAAATAACAATTGTGTGGAGTTCACGAACTTCTATAGACAAAGAAATAACCTCATGTGACAAAAACAAAAAAATAATTCAAAAGATTTCAACGTTATTTTTTCTTACAAGAAGAAAACCAACATTCTTCAAAATTCAGTAACATGTAAAGCCAAGACTTTTGGAGAACAGTCAATATTTTGGGGGAAATTCTGACTCATTGAGGTTGCGGTCTGGTCATTTTAACACCTTGATTATATTCTTCTTTAGCCATCAATTTGTTACTAATTTGCTGGATTATTGCTTAGGTTGCTAGACAGATCCAAACATTTGTTTCAAGAATATTCTAGCAGTAGCTCATCTATCAAAGTGGTATCACAAATGGTTTCCAAGGTCCTGTGGATGCAAAACAAGCCAAAACCATCACCCTTCACCACCATTTTGGTATGAGGTGTGTATGATAATACACAAAATTTTATTTTATTTTATTTTTTTTTAACTGGGTCTAAAAACATTTGCGGTTTGTTCAAATGCACTTCGGCAAACGTTACTCATGCTGCCACATTATTTTTGGAGAGAAGTAGCTTTTCTTAGCCACCTTTTATGAATCTTGTTCAATCTTTTTATGACTACAAAGCTTACAGATGCCTGTAGTTCAAACTTTCTGAACTCCTGGGATGATTTGCAACTGTGTTGAAGACTCTCCATTCTTAATAAAACCGTACTCAATAATGTATAATTGTGAGTTTTAAAAGATTTGGAGATGGACTCATAACCCTTCCTACATCTTGATATCTTGATCTTAGCTCTATCTGAAGTCTTGAGGTTCTTTATTCTTGCATGCATGTATGCATGATGCAGACACACACATTTACAGAGGTATTTCTTGATGATTAACTTATCTTGTACATTTCATTATGGAATGAGAAAAAGTATACTTATTTATACTTATATAATTTATTTATTTATTTATAGTATATTTCTCTCCGGTTTATGAATGTTGGTTTACTTTTTGGAATACATTGACTATGTACTAAATTCTGTGATTTTTTCTCAACGGAGGTTATTTATTTGTTTTTAGAAGTTTGTGAGGACTACACAATTGACATTTAATGCCTGATAGATAAAAACAGAGAATCATGACTGATGCTCTTCCTTGTGTTCCTTGCTGGTGAATGGAAATGACAATTCCTGACAGTTATTGAACCTGTATTAAAAACAGTTAAACTGAGATACAATAAACCACTTAAAAGAGCTGTTATTCAGTGTGCTGGATAACTCAATGTTATCTCTCAGCTGCCTATTACAGGTTATTCTAAAACTTCACTCGATTGTAGCCTGTAGCATAATACAAGTGTGATAGCCTCTTGACAGAATCAGAAGATGAGTAGCAGTTGTGAGTAGCAGTAGAGCAATACTGACAACAGAATATATGCTAAATGATAAAAAAAACAAAAAAACACTCAAACCCATCATGTTTAAGGAATGAATGAGATTTATTCATGGATTTTAGTGCGACACATGAACATGAACTGAGATTTTTTTTCACACAAGTTGATTACATTTTTTTTGTGTGTGTGTTTTATGTATATTAGATATGTTTGTTTTAGTATCTTATTTGCATGGTGTTAGGGCAACTGGAAGTGTTGACACTAGAAGTGGCAGCGTGCATGCATTATAGAGTAAAATAATGTGTGTTAAGTTAAAGTGTTAAAGTTAATAGATTTGATTTGAAAAAAAAAAAAAGATTCTGTTGTATTCTGTATTATGTTGTAAACTGTCAGTCTGCATCTGAACTTCACAAGATATAATTTTTCCAGTGTAGACAAAATACAGATGTAGTGTTGTTTGTTGTGTCAGGCAAATGATTCAATGTTGGAGGAGGAGCAGGGCCCAATTTGTGTCAGGCTTGCTTCCTGGTGCAATAAAATCATTCAATTCCATTTTATTTATCTAGTGATTTTTAGAAAGCTCATAAATCTAGATAAAAAAAATAAAGTATGCACAATCAACAAGCCAGTTTAAGATAATAATAATTAAAAAAAAAAAAAAACACTGGATAGTGTGATTATATATTTCTCTTCTGACTGTATTCGAGGGAACTTGAGTTTTTAGTCTGATCTATCAAACTTACGTTTTCAACTTGTTCATGGCAACTACAGTCATCCACAGCCATCTTTAAATTGTCTGATGATTTTCATGTGACAAGAACAGAGTGATTCTCGAATTCTCTAGATGTTTACAGATGTACAGGAGGGAGATATGTTGACTTCATGCACATACTTAACAGAATGAATATTTACACAATATACTGTACCTATGCGTCCTGTCACTCCACCTAATCACAGTTCTGGCAACGAACTTGGTACTGCAGAATTAGAGTTTTGGAAGAAGGATCTGCAGAAAGAGCTAAAGCAATAGATGATTTTTCATATGGCAGTGAGGTAAGCGTTGTGTAGATCTGTGTCTCCCAAGAGATAGCATCAGACGACACCATGACGAGATTTCCAAATATGGGTGGGTGGTAGGATCGGCGCGATAAATCTACCCAGAGGGTTCACTGTCCCAACAAAAACCCTAGCCTGAAGTGCCCTAAAATGCACTGACTATATGGGTAAATATATTCCATGCATTATAGATACAGGGTCTCCAGTGTCATTCCTTAGTGAATCGTTATTTCGTAAACATTCTAGAAGTATGAGGAAGTAAATATCATACATCTTAAATCCTGCACGCTGCTAATGGTCTTACAAAACTTTTAAATCTTATGAAGTAATGGATTTTATTTTAGGGAGAGTAGAGGTGAACCTGAAGTGAGTAGTATTGGGGAAAGATGTGAGTATTATTGCACATATTAGCTTTTACAAATAATTAGATTTGATGTAAAAGAAATTGAGTGCATTCACATGTTCGGACCATTTCCTGAGCCCAGTCATCCCTCATTAATAGTATTTTTATATTGCTTTATATGGGCCTGTGGTAATGCCTGAGGATATACATGTTTTTGATTTATATTACAACATTTATATTAGGTCGGAGACATACATATGATTAAGGTTATTAGATTCTTAGACCGTATAAGTCTGGATTAAAAAAATTCTGGAGTAAGAAAATATATCACAGTTTTAAAAAATCCTATGTAACAGCAGAGGCATTTATATCAGTGCCCTAAGAAGTTGAAATAAAATGTAATTAATTCCATTTAACTATTCATAACTACAGCTCAACATGGAGGAGCCAGATAAAGTGGATGGATTTTTAAATGTCAGGCTTTGAGTACTACTCAATGTCAGGGATGAGTACTGCTATGAGAGTAAAATATGTGTGTATCAGACTTCAGAAGAACAACCAGAACAACTATAATTGTTAAATTGTAAATATCATGAATGATCGATGAATGACTCAGCACTAAATGCTGAATATGAGATGGTTAGATATGATGTGTGTAAAGATACACTCAGTGAGCATTTATATAAATAATCAGTACATTCCTATACACTTACACAATCATGCAAGTTAATTGCAAGTGCAATGTATAAAATGATGCAGAGACGAGTCAGCGCCTTGAGGTGTTGTTCACATCAACCATCAGAATGAGGAAAAAAATGTGATCTCAGTGATTTTCAGCATGGCATAATTGTTAATGCAAGATGGTTTTTATATATTTCTGTAACTGCTGATCTACTATCATTTTTACGGTCTCTGGAGTTATAATAAAGAAAAAACAGCTAGTGAGCAGCAGTTCTGTTGAAGGAAAGGCTTGTTGAAGAGAGAGATCAGCAGAGAATGCTAGCCAGGCTAGTTTCAGCTGACAGAAAGGCTATAGCAACTCCATTAACCACTCTGAACTGTCATGGGGAGCAGAGAAGTATCCCAGAATGCAAAACTGGACAGTTGAAGACAAAAAAAAATAAATAAAAAAAAAATGAATCGATGTGCCAAACAGGCTAATCAATCATAGCTTTAATGCCACAAGGAATGTGTCCAACATCATGTTTGTTCCATGCCATGCCATGTTTGCTCCATGCTTGCTGAATGCCACAATGAATGTGTCCAACATCATGTTTGCTCCATGCCATGTGGAATTGAGGCTGTTTTGTTTTTGAGCAAAGGGAGATGCTACCTTGTATTAGTATATTGTTTCTATTAAAGTGCTCAGTGTGTGACATTTACATATGACTACATATTTAGTTTTATGAACAAATTGGGGGGCACGGTGGCTTAGTGGTTAGCATGTTTGCCTCACACCTCCAGGGTTTTGGGTTCGATTCCCGCCTCCGCCTTGAGTGTTTGGAGTTTGCATGTTTTCCCCGTGCCTCTGGGGTTTCCTCTGGATACTCTGGTTTCCTCTCCAGGCCCAAAGACATGCAAGGTAGGTTGATTGGCATCTCTGGAAAATTGTCCGGAGTGTGTGAGTGAATGAGAGTGTGTGTGTGCCCTGCGACGGGTTGGCACTCCGTCCAGGGTGTATCCTGCCTTGATGCCCGATGACGCCTGAGATAGGCGCCCCGTGACCCGAGGTAGTTCGGATACAGTTACACTTCATACCCACTGTGCATAAACCCTATTTTTTAAAGCAGGGGGAATTTTATCTTAATGATCTCATTTAAGATCATTAGGTAAATTAGCTGACCATGTGTTATGTTTGTGACTTGCACTTGGACAAACACTGATGCAAAGTTATTGGTTTTCTGTGCCACAGACATTCATTTAAATATTCCTTTAAAGCTCATACGCATTTTAGGACATGTTTTAGCATTAAATGTATGCCTTCAGGGATAATAAAATAGTTTGTACATCTTTAGTCCATTTATCAAGCTTTGAAAAGTGAGCGCCTTTTTGAAGAGGGCTTCTCAAGGCCTTGTCTCTTTTGCTGAATGTTGTTTACAGAAATATCATGGTAAAAGCAGGACATAAAGAAGAAAAAAATAAGGAACAAGAAACCGCTTCTAACATGCCTCTGAAATCACTAATTATCGCAAATAATCAAAGACCCATTTAAAAGGAGCATTTCTTCAACATTATTCCTTTGAGCTTCATTTCTTTAAATCCCACATTTATCTCTCTAACATCTCTTAAATATTCAGCTCTCTCTGACCTTGGATCTTGTTATTTTACCACGCTCCATACTTCAAGTTCTTATTGATTCAGCTGTTTTATTTTGCTTTTTTGAAGGATGCATTTGTGCAGTGTCCCCTGACTTAGTACTCCTGAGCAGAGTTACACTTCTTTATTGAGCATTTGTAAAGGCAGTTTATCAGTGTGGGGGCGACATGAGAGCCCTATACATTACCACAGGCTGAAAGATGTCCTCTGGCAAAGCCGAACCTTTAGGTGACAGTGTAAGTTATTGCAGCTCACCAGTGTAGTCAATTTTACAGTGAGGTTAAACTCCTGGGAAGGATGTACACTGTTTACTCAAGCAACTGTGATCTGACCTTTAAATCATCCTCAGCTCAACATGTCAGTCCCATGATATCAGCTGTAGCACTGAGACAATTTTATACACGTACTGTACAGTACACACCACTAAACTCACAAACAGAGGCTAGTCCCAATTAAAGAATATTGTTGGTTCCATAATTTTTGATCCAAATGTCTTTTAATAGTATTTATCACTGGCTGTCATTCCTCACGGACAATCATTTTGGTAATTGGGCCCAGTTATGAATTTATGCCAACTCTCAAGTCAATATAACGGGGCAAGTTTTTACATGCAAAACCAAGTTCTGCTCTCATGAGGGGGATTGGTGTTGCGGAAAATTGCATCATATAAAATAGGATTCGGTTCAAAAATACCGAGCCTATTCTTAACTCTGCAGAACAACATGACTTGCTTCAGATGAATACACTGTGGGGTCATTAGTAAGTGCTATACCATAGTGACATGGTATAAACTTTAACACGAGTATTGTTTATGTGTCTGGAAATGTTGTGGTCCAATTTGACCATGTTTCCCAGTATACAGTATACGATCCCTATATCACCAGATCTTTGATTTATCTTCTAATTAGACAATAATATGGTGTCCAGCACTTAAAATTGTGCCCCTGTCTGTTCTTTCAACAACTATTTGAATTTGTTCTTGGTCAGTTGGTAAAACTTTATTATACAATGTGTGTATATATAAATACATGCTTTCATAGGACATATAATCGCCTCATATTTAGTAGGACCATATATAAATAAATTTTTTATATATATATATATATATATATATATATATATATATATATATATAGAGAGAGAGAGAGAGAGAGAGAGAGAGATTTCTAGCACTTTTATGTAATATTATCAAGAAAAACCTTTTACAGCAATTTGTGTGGCATGCAAATAAAATATTTAAAACATGTATAGATGTCAAAGTAACGTTTGGTGCATCATTTGGAAATGTTCTAAACGTGTGAAATACAGACGTATTTGGATGTATAGGCAGAAAGATAGGCAGATACAAATAAAATAAATCTATAAAAACGAAGACAGTGTAAGAGTGTGATGTGGGCGTGCAGTAGGATGTAAATATTGTAGATATAAACAGCAGACGTGAGTGGAATTAAAGTGTTTTAAAAACTAAAATTTTTTTGACATCCTTTGCAGTATTTGAAAAAAATTCCACATTCTTAAATGCACATTTAGCATTAATAAATTCAGGTTTAAATAATATTCAATCCATCATTTATAATCCAACAGAAATTACATGTAATTAATTCAAAAACCTTCCTAATAAATACTAGATATGTACCATAGTGTAAAATAAAGTACTCCCACGCTTCAGCTAAACTAACAGCTTGTACATGGATAAATGTCTAGATGATTAAATTATGCTGTACATTAGGAAGAAACAATTAAATATTACACTTTGGAATTAATTCAACAATTTGGTCCTGGTCAAAATGTTTGCATATTCCTTATCACAACCACAACCATGAAATAACATTATACCTTAAGCACAATTTCACAACCATGAAATAACATTATACCTTAAGCAGAGTTTTAAATTTTGTATGAAGGTAATTAAGTTTTAAATATGTCTCATAATAAAAAAAAGAGCATTTAGCACATAAGCAATGCACTGAATTTGTTTTAAGTGCCACTTTTCTCTGCAATTCAATCACTATGGCAACTCTTCATAGTAGTCACAAAGGGTCAAGGTGGGATGCCGTGATACTGTATTTTGTACAATGGTATTCAGTTTCCTCTCAGCAAGAGAGAAAGGCACTGCTGACCAACCAAACACTTTGACCTACAATGTGTATTTAGCCTGGTAATCAGAGGAGCCAACAACCCACTGCCTCGCTCGCATCAAGCTGAGCCATTAATGAGGTTAAAATGTAAACAATACCTCTCTGCTCTGAACCCCTTGAACTGGAGGACCAAGAGGTCTACAATCAGGGATGTCAGCGGGAGAGGGTCGTCTGAGCAACAGCCATTACGGGCAGAAGTATTTGTTTAAGCTCTCTCTCTCTCTCTCTCTCTCTCTCTCTCTCTCTCTCTCTCTCTCTCTCTCTCTCTCTCTCTCTCTCTCTCTCTCTCTCTCTCTCTCTCTCTCTCTCTTATTTCGAGAGCTATTGTGCAGAATGCTAGGAATGGAGACACAGCAAGAAACCATGAATTGCATACACTTTGGAGTACAGCAGCAACATGTAAAAATGTGCTCAAGAAATACTTTATTGAAGTGCTGAAGTAAGAATAAAGGGCAATATGATCACAATGTATGTAGTGATATGCTGAAAATGTGCAATAGGAGGTTAATAATAATTAAAATATTTATTAATGGACATATTTAATGCCTAACTTAAATCTAACTCCTACATTCATCACAGAGCGCGCGCACACACACACACACACACACACACACACACACACACCCATCATCCTCGGTATGATTCTTTGTTCTCTCTGTGAGCATGTAAAAGGCTTAGATATCAACCATTCTTTTTAGACCATGTGAACTGACAGGAGGATAGAGAATCAGAGGATAAAAGTTTGATAAATAAATACATGTAAATGTGGATAAGAAAGAGTGTGGGATAACAGAAGTGTGGGTGTGATAAGGGAACTTTATTTGTCTACTTGTGCATAGAGAAAGAAGGGAAGGAGAGATATATTTATAGAGGTAATTTTTGTCAGTGGGTCATGTTTACAGGCAAATATTATTTTGTGTGTGTGTTTGTTTGTGTGTGGGTAAGAGAGAGAGAGAGAGAGATAGCGAAATATAGGAAAAGTGAGAAAGATAGGACAGCAAGAGAAAATCATCTGACTGTTAGAAGAATCATCCCGAAGTCATTTATCTTAAGACGACGAGACTCTGTCAACACACGACCACCACATGAACACTCTGAACCTCCACAATTATTATACTCTCTCTCTCTCTCTCTCTCTCTCTCTCTCTCTCTCTCTCTCTCTCTCTCTCTCTCTCTCTCTCTCTGTGTGTGTGTGTGTGTGTGTGTGTGTGTGTGTGTGTGTGTGTGTGTGTGTGTGTGTGTTTTCCTGTCTGCATAAAGGCAAAAAAAAAAAGAACACCCTTCATTTGTTCCACATGCTTCAGATTTTAATGAGTCACAGTCTATTTTTCCATTTGCTTATAATTTAATAGATTTCATATCACCCTATTAGAGCAGGGTAAAGTGCAGTTCATGCTTCTCACCCTTTCTTTGTAATTCTTTGAAATGTTGGTTGCCATTTCCCTTTCTTTGCTTGTTTGAACCGTTTCCAGAGAATTTAAATCGTTCATCTCTCTTGCTTTAGTATTGGCACTGAAAACGTATTCTCTTGACTCCCGAGGAGTTTAATCATCACAGAAATCTTGAGCGATAATGGAGAGACTGTTCAGTCAATAACCAATATCTGAGTTTTACACTACAAACACATGCGATGCTCAGTGCTGTATCTGCAATCGCAGAGGCCACACCGCTACTGGACTCTAATGAGTCCATCCATCAGTTTTGACTGCGTTGTAATATTTCTGCCTGCATTCACACGAATGCCAGTGAATTTTTCATATGCAATTCAGCTTTTACAACATTTCCTGTTGTGTTGCTGTATCTGTGGTTTGATGAATCGATTGAAGATATGATTAAAATTTCATGAGAAACAGACCGGCTATGGTGATGTTGCCTGAGCAACAGGATGACGCTTTATCATGTATGAAGAGAACCAGTCAGGCCCTAGTTTGAGAAATCAAGTGTTTCGATTTAACAGTGCAGTGGTTGATTGTGGGAATACGACATGAAATAAGGTTTCATCTGTCTCAATTTGTTTGTTAATGCAAGTGCCGGCGTTTCATAACAGCGTGACTGTCAGAACACTTCAATTTTCAGTGATAAAATTTAAAAGAAAATTGATGTGTACGTTAAGGTTGCACACACAGCTTTTTTTTAAAAAAATGGTTTCAGCAACAATTAGACTGAGAGGAACTGGCTTTTCCTGTGTCATCCTGTCAGAGTGATTATGTTTAAGACACAGAGCAGAGGAGGACAGAAGGCGATGGCACTCTAAAAATACTCCTGCAAAGAGATGGCATTGGCAGGTCTCCCAGCCTTCATCCAGGCCCAGTTGATTTAGCTTAGCACGAGACAGATGTTGGCAGCAGTTCTTACCGATAGGTATCACTTTTTAACCGTTCAGAGAGGAATACGGAAAGGGTGGACCGGCTTTAGCCACTGAGCCACGCTTTTCTTTTTACATTTCAGATACTTCAGAGATCTGCTTTTGCATCTTTTTTTTCCACCTTACTTTATTCTTATAAAACATAATGAAGTGTAAATAAGTGAATGCTGAAATGATATATAGATTTTCGAGGTTAACGGCTTTATTTTGTGGAATCTAGTTTTTCCATATATCATTGAGGCGAGCTTTTTCTAAAGAGCTTATTCTTAATGTTTCTATAATTTGCTTCTCTGAATTGTAAGTGTAGTATAATAAAAGCACATTTACTGCATTCAGGGACAATTGAACATTTCTCAACATGACTCACAACCATATAGTCACCAGTTCATATGTTGTGCATAAACACACAGTGCAAAATGTCATCTTATGTAATAACACCTATGAATCATTAGCAGTTGAAAGACCACCATGTTTATTAGAAGAGTACAATGTGAATGGATTAAAATGTCTGTGAATTTTCAAGGCAGATAATGGAGGCATTAGATTGAGGAATCAGAATGAAGATAAACATATTTATCTCCTTTAGTAATAGAAACTTTTGTGGGATCTTAATTTGTTCACACCAGCTCTCCAATATTGGTTTGCAGCTAAACATTTTGCAATTATTGCCATTATAGGATTCAATTTTACTCTCCATTTGCTCTACCCATTCTGCTAGCCCAGAGCTCAAAACTAATCCTACACATTTACGTATCCACTTTTTAGTGAATTCCCACCAACGCAGATTAGGCTTTTCTCTGATGAGATAGATTCATTTTCCCTGACATGTCAAACAAGCCAAGTCTCCTATTCCAGCGCTGTGTTTCTGTGCCTAATCTGTTCTTTATAAATGGTCTGCTTATGTAATGCATTTTTTAACTGCTCCCTACTTAACCTTTTTTTAACATCTGTTCAAATGTACATTGAATTGATGACTACTTGAGAATCATGGACTTGAATGTGTTTGGAAATGTGTTGGCACAACTCTTTACACACTCAAGGGCTTTTCACACGGCACTTAACTCCAGATTACAGACGTACTAAACCCTGCTTTTAACCCCGGGTAGAGGAACATTTGACACTTGTGATTTTGAAGCAACGGTAGCATGGCTTTTTACCCTGGGTAATGAAACCCAGCTCTGAAGCCAGATTAGCAGTGCTTTGCAGTGTTAACTCCACATTGTGGTGCCAAACGTGTACCGTGTTAAACGACGCAGTGTTAGAATGTTACAGCTTGATGCTTAGACAGCAGGCAGAATTAAACAGGGTATACAGTATATCACATAAAAACAAGGACTTGCCAATAACAATGTTTCTGTAGCATCAGATCACAAAACACTGAAAATCACAGGTGTGTGCCGTAGCACAGCGAACGCCCGGTCAACTAAACAACAAATTTAAAAAGGCCAGAAAAGATTACAAACTGTGGAAGAACAGCAGGGTTGTCCATTTTTCTCACTGATGGAAAGCATGAGAAAGCTGTGGTTTAAAGCGGTCGTTCACTGTATTTATCCATTCACTGGTGTTGATACACAAATACGCAAATAAGAAGGGTTTAAGAATGTACAGTGTGAAATGTCAGATTATGAATAGTTAGAATTAATTGTTAACCCCATGTAAAGCCTGAGCATTGTTTAATAAAAAACAAGATAACCCAGGATTATGTTTACCCGAGTTTACAAGAACCCATTTCAAGTGTAAAAAGAACTTGAGAATCACTATTCTTTTTGTTATAAAAGATGTTCTGGTTTGAACCTTAGATAAAGAAAGAAGAGCTCTGTTCCTGGATTCTACCTGGAACTTTTAAGAGCTTCACATACAAGCCAAAGAAAAATTATACATATATATATGTGTGTGTGTGTGTATAATATATATATATATATATATATATATATATATATATATATATATATATATATATATATATATATATATATATATATATATATATTATACACGCACACACACATATATAATTTTTCTTTGGCTTGTATGTGAAGCTCTTTTTTGTATTTTAAATCTATTTTAAATCTATATTTGAGATGGGTGTGAATTCATATGGATTTGTGTTTTGAGATCTTCGATCACTATGGCAACTCTTCATATGCAGGTTCCTCTCAGTAAGAGGAAAAGCTTTTGTTCATCACCAGTACCGAATTGTATTAGTTTAGACAATGCAAGCATTGATTATTTGGATCACTGGTGCTTCTAATGGCAGACAAAAACAGCATTTTTTTGCTGCTCATGATATTGGTTTTGCAGGAAATTAAGTTGCTGTTATTATATTCAATATCACTCCAAAAGTCCGGTTTAAGTGGATCCTTCATCATCCTGCCATTCACTCAATTCCTACTGAAGATTATCCACTTTGGCACCTATTTCCCAGGCTGACGTTGGTGTGAAAGCAAGTTATCATGATTATGAATAATGACATGGTATAAATTTGATTTTATGACATCTATTCATAGCACTTTATGTGATTGATTGAATTCATAAGGCAGATTTGATGCAGCTGCATGCTAAAGGCACAAAAATCTGCATCTGCACATTTGAGTCATCATATAATTATACATTACATGCTAGTTACACACTAATTGCTATGTTTGTAATCAATATGTTATTAACAGCAAAGAAGTAAGGTTTATTCTAGTTCTTCTTCACTGTAAGATCTCCACATTAGTTGTATCCAAGGAAACCACAGCTTAGGCAGCCTCCGGTCCATTTTGGGGCAATTAGCGTGCAGTTCAGTACAGAACTTAACAGAAGGCACTACCCAGACATGTAAGAAAAAGAAAGGCTTATTACCGTCACGTAGAATGTGAACAAATTGTATTTGTAACCTCACATTTAAAGCAAGACATTTACATCCATAACCCTCCACTCTGAAATTTAATTACATCAAATAAAGTATGATTTATAAGATGCATTTTTTTCACTTCACAGCGAATTGAGCATTAAAGAAGAATAGGAGCATGAAGCACTTTGCCATAAATGTACACTGTTATACAGTAGCAATACAGATGAACCTGCACTGTATGATCCCACTATAGCAGGCTAGGGGAGTTGGTATGTGTTTTTGTGTTTATGTGTAAGGGGATAGAACCTGGATCAAATTGGGTACAAAGGCTATAATGTGTCTTCTGTAAGGTTTAATGGCATTGATGAGCTCCCTTGTGCTTGGATGTGTGCACAAGCTGCAATGATTAACTACAGCGATTCCCCTTACTCCCGCACAGCCACATGACGTCCATCATCTTTAGGTGCGGAGAAGAAGAGACAGATGTTTTATTCATTAGCGTATGCTTCCTTACTGCCCGTACTCTATGGGACTCACTCCTGTCAGCGGCCTGTGGCTGGAAGAAGCCGAACGAGAGGCGCCAAATTGGCCACAGAACAGAATTATAATTTGTCTTTGCTTTCAAGATTAACATTTTCTATAGACTCCCAAAAGTGAGGACTGAAAGGATGAATTAACCACATCAAAATAAGTGGCTTGGAAAGACGAGGCACTTGTAGCGAGAACAATAAACACTCTCACTTCACTTTGTCCTTTGGTTTTTCTATTTCATTAACCTGGTTAAATTTAACATACATCATTTCACAATCCCCTCTTCCTCTCAGGCCCCTCCTTTTCTGCTATCATTAGGACCCTCTTTTTTTCCTGTCCAAAGCATTATGACATTATGAACTCTATATATCTGTTTGTATTATATAACTTCATGTATAAGCTTTTCATTCTCTTCCACAGGTCAGTAGGGTGACACTAAAATTGACAATCTTGGATTTCGGACCAGATTTCATTTTAAATCTAATTAAAGTGACTGAGGCTAAATTGTTTTTTCAAGGTCCTCTATGGTTGGATTGAACGCCAGCATGCAATTTGGTATAAGCATGAACAGAGAAGACAGATGAGTAGCAAGAAGGAGAAATTAATTGCTGGGGAGAAAGGTTGCAATTGATTACTCTTCACACTAGCACTGTGTGGCACCTCTGAGCTCTGGAGGCTAGGCGAGACCTCACTAGGCTCTCTATAATGATACACCTAGACAGTGCCACTACAATTTAAAGGATAAGAGATTTTGTACCAGAAAACTCCCTACAGCAGATATTGGCTGACCAGAATATAAAATATATAGAACTTATTATTATACACTGCCTATCAAAAGTTTGGGAGCACCTTTTTTTTTTTTTTATGGTAAAGTATAATTTGTATGTAAATAATTATAGGAACTGTCATGGGACATTTACAAAAAAAAATAAAAAAAAGCGGAAGCAAGTGCAACAAACATCTTTATTAATATATTTTGGATTTATTAAAAAAAGGTGGAATAGAAACATGAAACTAACAGCATGAATGCTAGCAATGACTGTTATTGTGCAAAAGTTACCCGAGCCTGTGGTCACATCAATGGTCCAATGGTCACATCAGCAAAACCAGTATAAACCAATGAACCAATATACAATGGAGATTGTGGAAATTAGATTAGATGTGTTAGCTCCCTACATGAATTAAATGTATTAGCTCCCTACATGTCTGACCCTTAAAGCAAACTGGAGAAACACTCCATGCTTTGTCGTGCACACACATGTCACTATGAAGGAAATATGCTTATTTATATTTACATTTACAGCATTTAGCAGGCACTCTTATCTAGAGTGAATTTTTTTTATTTTTTTTATTTCAGTTTATACTCGCCTCCACCTTGTGTGTGTGGAGTTTGCATGTTCTCCCCGTGTCTCGGGAGTTTCCTCCGGGTACTCCGGTTTCCTCCCCCGGACTAAAGACATGCATGGTAGGTTGATTGGCATCTCTGGTAAATTGTCCGTTGTGTGTGTGTGTGTGTATGTGTGTGTGTGTGTGTGAGTGAATGAGAGTGTGTGGGTGTGTGCCCTGCGATGGGTTGGCACTCCATCCTGGGTGTATCCTGCCTTGATGCCCGATGACACCGATGGCTCCCCGTGACCCGTGGTAGTTCGGATAAGCGGTAGAAAATGAAATAATGTGTTTATACACCTGAGCAATTGAGGGTTAAGAGCTTTATTCAAGGGCTGCAGAGGCAACTTGGTGGACCTAGGATTCAAACCAATGATCTTCTGATCAGTAGTTGAACACCTTAACCACTGAGCTACCACATCCCATTTATATACTGTACATCTCATACTGTTTAAACACCCATATCCACAGGTATAATAGTTAAAGGATCTTGTTGAACCGCTAAATATAATTAATGTTTCTGGAGTGTTAAAAAATGTTAATGACTCGGAGCACTGAAAGCAAAAAGTCCATTTGTTTGGGAGGGAAATATTGGGTGTCACATCTGCAAAAAAGTAAACACTCTCTTGTTTTCTATTATTGATTTCCATGGTTGAGTGAATTTATAACCGGAAAACATAGTAGCTGCTAGATGGCTTGTTCCGCAACACAATTCTGGCCTATGTTCACAAAAGTCCTGATTCAGCAAACATGCCACTGAAAAAGCCAAACAGAAAACTTGTAATCCATTTAGAACAGGTTTTATTTTTGTTTAATACATTAGTAGTATTTCTACAATACCAAAATGTAAGTAAGGAATTTTTCAACACAAAGGCAGAGACATTTTGTAGGAGACAAGTTAACATTAGTGAACATTAGTGATTTGATATGCGGTGTCTGCGATGCACCCCCTTTGTACCCAAAACCTTGTAATCCTGGATATGAGAAAAAAACAAGTTCATTGCAATTAGGCTTGAAAAATCTTTTTGTACAATGAATGGTTTGCTCTAGAAGCCCATCTTTTACATGGTCTTACTGAGCTCTGCAAAAAAAAAAAAAAAACCTAAATATTTCTGTACATATCTACTATATAAAATATAGTTCTTAGTGTAAGGACTCAGCCCAGACTTTGGCCACGTGCTCTTGTTTATGTTCCCTGTCACGTGTCTGCCCCGCCCTTGTTTACTCCTCCCTGTCTCTGCACACCTATTCCTCATGTGTTCATTGTCTTGTCCATTTAATCGTGCCACGTTGCCTTGAGCAGTGCGGAATCCTTGTCTTCTGAAGTCGTCTCGTGTCCGGTCTGGTATTGTTTGTGTCCCTGTTTCATGTTTTTTAGTTATTAAATCCTGTTTATTTTTACGCTATCCTGCAGTTGGGTCTGTTTTTACACCGCGTTGCTGACACTTAGACTTTTTGTCAGGAAGATATACAGGGGATTTGGGTCAGAAAAAAAAAAAAAGTTCTGCAAAATTGCTATTTGTTATAATTTCTGAATAAGAACGACCAGGAGCAATGTTTTTTTACAACACCGGTCAAGATAGTCTCAAGTTTATTCACGTAATAAGGAAACTGGAATAAATATATAATTAAATTCTTTACCGCTCAATTCAGCAGGCCCTGGTTATGCAGAGAGATAGCCAAGAGACTGTATTTAATTCTGATCTGATTTTCTGGGATTTTCATGCACAACCTTCTCTATAGTATAGTGTGAATTAAAGTGTGTCGGTTCTGTGGCCAGAAAGACCTTGTTGAAGAGAACAGTTGCCAGACTGGTTTAAGCTGATACGAAGGCTACAGTAACTCAAATAATCACTCTTTCTAACTTATCGTGAGTGGAAAAGCATCTCAGATTGTGCAGCATGCCAAAACTTTAGGTGGATGGACAACAACAGCAGAAGACCACCAGCCTTGTTTAGGTGCTTAACAAAAGCTAGATAAATGTACTGTACACAGACACATCAGAAGTAGACTAGAACATTATAACCGAATGATTTTAATTTTTAGTGAATAGTTTTGTTTAGCAATACAGAAATACCTCAGGTGTAACTTCAAGGTTTCAGTTTTTAAAGGGAGAATAGCAGTCACTTTTCCATTAATAATTTATTTTGCAAAATGTGCAGACCATATATTTAGTGAAAAGTCTGTCCTTTTAGCCTGATAAGCTGTATCACATAATACTTAAAAAAGGAACATGAAGACAAGGCATATAAATTTCGCTTTGAAAGACTTTGGATTATTTCTATTTTCTATGTTCTTAGTGTCAAACTTATGCTCATCAAAAGCTCAACCGAACATTCCATCCTAATGCACTTGACAATGCATTGTGTATGCTTTTGTGTATTGTGTCTTGTGTAATGTCTTGTCATTTTTTGTTTGCACTGTCTCTTGTCTTGTCCTGCACTGTTTGCACCAGGTTGCACAGTTGCACTTTATGTGTCTAGGACAATCTTACTAAGTCCTAGCTATGTCTTTGTTTTATGTAGCACCCTGAACCTGGAGAAACGTCTCATTTCACTGGGTACTGCAACAGCTACTGTATATATGGTTGAAATGACAATAAAAGATTCTTGACTTCTTCCTGACTTCCCACAGTATATTCTTATTCTAGTATATAGAGCAAAACACATGAAAGTTCCCAAGCGAATGATTGCAATTACACAAAATGTCTACTGCGTAGGAGAAGAATGTTTATAATTGCAAACAGTGAGATACTTATTTCCTGAAAGGCAAGGATTGTAATAAGAGATTGTGCTATTTACATTTCTTCACAATATTCTGATGAGCAACACTCTACCCGTATAAATAAATGGGATTATCTGTGCTAGGTGTATCACTATAAATTAAACAATGTTACAGGAATAGCTGTAATAATTTATTAATACTTAACAACTGATAATATTCAAGTCATGATGTCCAAATGAAATAAAACACAGTATGTGCTTAAGTTAACATCACAGAGCAGGATCTATATTATAATATTAGTGACCGTTTAAAAGAAAGATTAGAGAGTGAAGTCACATTTCACTAATATAAAGTTTAGGGACACATGAAGCTTCCAGTAAAATAAAATCAATCAAGCAGGATCAATATTCTGTGCTATCACTCATATGTTGCATTCACAGTGACTCGCAGCAATAAAGAGACTGGAGATCATTCATCTTCGGTGAGAGCAGGCGACTACAGGCGACATGAACGACAACAACCGTATAGCGACTAGATGTGGGGGTGTCCACCAGTGTGGTAAAGTTTGGTGCGGAAACTACTGTTCCAATGGGATCGAAGACCTTTAGATTGCACACTGCTTCTCCTTCATCTCATATGATATAAAAGTTTACCTCAAAGATCTTGTCACTCCTCACACTGCAGCACCCTCCCTCCAATCTACCAGCACTGATCTCTCAGGGCAAGAAGTAGGTACACAGCAAGACTCTTTTCTGTTCTGGCAACGAAGTGGTGGAATGAAATTCCCCTAGATGTCCGAACAGCTGAGTCACTGGCTGTCTTCATACGATGGGTGAAGACCTATCTCTTCTTGAAACACTTACACTAACATTTATTTTCCCTGTTTGTTTTATCCCATCTATAACCTAGTGAAAGTGTTAATATATTACTTGAAAGCACATTTGTACGTCGCTCTGGAAAAGGGAGTCTGTAAAATGTAAAATGGAAATGGAAATATGATTCATCAGAACGATGCTCCAGAAGGGTACATTTTAGTGGCAAGAAAACTGATTTGAATGCTAATTGCAGTGTCCACTGATAAACATTATTACTATGGCAACCGATAGTAGGAACACCTACATAGTACAGCAACTAACAGTAATGTAATTGCTTTACAGGTTCATAGTTAATATCACAATTGTTAGAGCATTTATGTTACATTTACAGCATTTACCAGACATCCTTATCCAAAGTGACTTACATTTTATCTCGTTTTTATACATCTGAGCAATTGAGGGTTAAGGGCCTTGCTCAGGGGCCCAGCAGTGGCAGCTTGGTGGACATAGGAATCAAACTCAAAACCTTACCGATTGGTAGCCCAACACCTTAAACACTAGGCTACCACATTACTATAGTGCGATGTAAGAAGTCATTACAATAAGAATTTAACCGAAACAATAAGCTTTGTAACTGGGTTAATCAGATAACCTTTCATTCCACCACTGTGTGATGAAACCTCCTTAGAAATAAGAAGGCATTATATGAAAATCTGTGTATCAGCAAAACACAGACACTGCCCTTTGGAATGAGAAATGCTGTGAAAACTTCTTGCCATTTCACTTATTACTTTATTCTCATACGAACACTCTTGATCAAACTATATGGCGTTCTCAATTTCTACCTGCTTTAAAGATGAAAGCATTTAAGTGCCTGTAGGAGTACGGTGGCAAGTTGGTAAGTTTAGCTACTAAGGTCGGAATTAGAAAGGCTTTTACATGCATTTAGAGGAAATGGCTTCCTCTTAACCACTCTTTGCATGGAAACCTCAGCAAATATGATTACTCTTTTTCAGGGTGTGACTGTGGCACAACTCCATGTACTTCTGTTAAGGCTGTGTGTAGGTGTATTTATGTCTGGAAGTATTTACGGGTGCTACGGCAGTTTGCATAAAAACCACGGATTAATAAACATACCTACATGTCGGAAAGTTAAAAATGGTGCAGTGTTTTCTGAGCAAGAGACATAAGAATGGTATTAGTGGTTCAGTGATGATCAAAGATGGTAAAAAAAAAGAAAGAAAGAAATTGGCCAGCACCTGGAGCGAATCAGTTGTCAGGAATGTGTGTTGTCCAAAGCCCTGGATCTGTTTTTAGAGCGCTCCTAGATTGTGCACTTTTGACCGGCTCAGTCTGGGCAGTTCAGGGCTGTTATTCTGGCTGAAGGAGGGTATGTTTATAGGCCAACATACCTGAAATGTGTGTAAGGTGGTTTTAATAAGTGTCTCATTTGATCCTGGGTAGCCTCCAGTGAAAGCTAACTCTCTCATGCTGTCTCTGGGTATCTTATTCCCTTCACCTGGCAGTGTCTGCCCTCCAGATGTCCCACGGTTCTTTTCATCTCTCTAGGAAGCTGTGGCAGGATGAAGTTATTTGTTTTAACATTTTCAGCCAGGGGAAGGGAAACAAAGAATACATTGCCTCGCCTTTGTTCACCGGTATTCGAGGTGGAAAAATATCATCTCCCCCGTCTGAGTAGTGTGAACTAAGAACATTCCTGTCCTCTCCTTCTGAATGCTGTCATCATATACGTAAGCTGAAATTACAAAGTTAAACATTAAATCATGATCTTATCAACAACAACCTAATTGTTTACAGCAGTGATCTTTATCTTTGCCTCCAGTGGTACTAATTAACTAACACTTCAGAGGTACTAATGTCCAAAGCTTGGTCATTTTGGCTAGAGACATGTGGGAAACGGATCAAGTAACCAAGAGAAAGTGCTCGGCAAAATTTGTTTTCATTTGGTGCCTTTACTACAAAGCGCCAAACAGAACCATAGAGCAATCATGGGAATCCCTGGATAACAGATTTCTAACGATTGTATCAGATTTAATGATGTTTAGGTTTAATTAGTTCTGTTTTAGCACGATCGAAAACGAGGCCACTTCAGAGATTGGAAAATGATGTTGACTGGAAATGATGTGACAAGGTGGAAAGATGAGCATCATGGAAGATTTAGTCATGATTTTATCATTACTCACAGACACTTGATTATATTCAGGCTTACTACTGATGATTCAAGCCTGTTTTCTGCCCATTTGCTGGGATGATATTATAGCCTTCTTCATTTTTTTCTTTGTATTGTCTAGATTACTTCAGGTTTATGTATCACATGGCTGGCTGGTTTATTGCTACATTCATTTTTTTCTTTCTTTATTAAAATAAATAAATAAATAAATAAACCAGACTGAACTTGTATCTGTCTATCTGCTTTATAACAGGGGGCTTTGTTGAAGAAATCTTTTATCGTGATCTGTCAAAGAAACTATAATAGCAAAGGCAGTCAAAGTATGATGGAAATGAAATAGTTGAATAGAAAGAGATAGACAGTCACAAGTAGAGACGGACCGATAAAGAAGTCAGCTGGACAAATGATGGTGGCTTTTTACCCTGAGAGATGGACTACTTTTGAATTCCCCTTGAATGGTGGCAGAGAATGGTGGCATTGAATGGTGGCATTTACTGGCCTAAGCATGGGATTATCCATTTCCTGTCCTAACTACTGATTTAACCACTAAGATCTTTATGTATAGATGATGAGTTATAATTTAGGGAGCAAGACTTGGATATAGAGCACTGAACTAGACCGGGCAGAAAAGGAACCTGCTTTATTGTTTTTGATGAACAACCTTACCTTAAAGATAGCATCACACCCATAACCACTTTCTCTGGAAAAATAATAAATGTGTTGTTTTTTCTTTTCTAAAAATAATCCTATCACTGCTGTGCACACTGCTGAAATGTTTTTGTGAACCCTAAATAAACATACTTGAGTGTTTTATCTGGTCCAGGTGTTTCCAGAGTGTAACACACACACAAACACACACACACACACACACACACACACACACACACACACACACACACACACACACACACACACACACACACACACACACACATATGCATCCAAAATCAAGTAATCTAAATCTACCTCCCTGTTAAATGAGTAATGATCCTTTCACATAGGCAATAGAAATCTAGGACAGAATGAGATACTGTGCTCATTAGCCCTGACAGGCAGGAAAGCACACATACAAAAAGCACAACATACACACCTTTTTTTTTTTTTTAAAGTTCACAAATGACCAATATTTTGAACTGATTCTGGTATTAACATATAATAATAATGACAGCTGTATAATACAGCTAAAATGTGTCCATGCGTAAATTCAGTCTGAGATATTATGGACTATTTAGAACTTCAATTAATCTAAATTATTCATAAACGCCTTCCACTTGTGGCAGGTACCATGAAATATTTAACTGTGTGTGTATGTGTGAGTGTGTCTGTGTGTGTGTGTGTGTATAAGAGAGAGAGAGCACTTTGGATTATAATACCTTATTATTCAGCATGATAATTTAAAAGAGCTCGATCTGGTCTATAAAGAGCCATGGCACTTTGTGAATATAAATGAACATGTTAACTTGAATCGTTGTTTTTGGAGTTAGTGATAATAACCAAAGTGTATTGTTTATAAGAAATGTGCCATTCCTTTGCTGAATCTTAACAGCAAATACATTAGAAATCATAATGGTTCACACATGAAATCTTTTAAATGGTTAAAAACAGGATAAGGACAAGGTTATCTCTCATAGCTTTTTTTTTTTTTTTACTTTTATAAAGTGTAAGAAAATTGCTTGCTTTCACTTTAAAATTCCTGTTAGTTTGACATGAACTCAGATTGGCCAAAGTACTTAACTTTTTTTTTTTAACAGTGTCTCAAATGAGGCATATTTTTCTTATCAAGTTTTCTCAGCTCATATAAATAACTCATGTACTTATTTACAGAATCATGTTACAAAATGGGGGGCACGGTGGCTTAGTGGTTAACACGTTCCCCTCACACCTCCCGGGTTGGAGGTTCGATTCCCACCTCCGCCTTGTGTGTGTGGAGTTTGCATGTTCTCCTCCAGGTTCCTCCAGGTTTCCTCCTGGTCCTCCGGTTTCCTCCCCCGGTCTAAAGACATGCATGGTAGGTTGATTGGTGTCTCTGGAAAATTGTCCGTAGTGTGTGATTGTGTGAGTGAATGAGAGTGTGTGTGCCCTGCGATGGGTTGGCACTCCGTCCAGGGTGTATCCTGCCTCGATGCCTGATGACGCCTGAGATAGGCACAGGCTCCCCGTGACCCGAGAAGTTCGGATAAGCGGTAGAAAATGAATGAATGAATGAATGTTACAATTGGTTAAATCAAGCATGTTCTAGCAAATAATGGACGAAAAAAAAAACAAACCTGACTGTAAACTCAAATGTACTAAAAAACGACTTAAGTCTTCATTGAAGTTTTTATTCAGATTTATATAAAGCATAGCAATGTAGCTTTAGGAACTGTCAGGAATGCAATACTGTCAATCCTCTATGACTTTAGGTACATGCTGATAAAATAATATACATCTCTGTATAGCTACTTAATTTCATACACTGTAATGTCTTTTATGAAGTCATAATAATCCCTATTCACACAACATTAAAATGACAACTGTGCTTTGTAATTACTATTAACATTATTAAGTGTTACAGACATCCTGTAATATTAAATCTTATGTCCGAATGCAAATCATTTTTACTGACATCCTTGGGAGTCTATTTTGAGTGGACAAAAAGCCTTCTGCTGATTAAATTACTCATATTATTATTCACTGTAAAATAGTTTACCATACAGTTTGCACAGGCAGAGAAAAACTTAACTAATAAATGCAATACTGCAGTCCTGCAAAATTATTACAGACATATTCCATTGTTTTAAAATTACTATCCTAGTAAAATGTCTGTACCACATTATTGCCTCTGTGGCAGTGGCATTTTAAATATTCATTTTAAATACTTTCAAATACTTTCACCACAACCCATTTATAAAACATTCAAGTCTCATATCTTTTTCAAAATGCTATTACATTGAATTAGAATTTAGAGCAATGTTCTTATATAATCTTCATAATCTTCATGGTTTTATGTTTTCTCTACCGTACTACACCCTTTTTACCTCATGATGTGGACTTAAATATTGTACTGTGAAGGTTGAGCTGAGTGAATGAAATGATCCTTGTTATTTAACGTCTTCACAATACTCTGGATTGCAATATCTATAATCAAATCAAGCTCACACAACGATGGGTATTTGTTTTCACCTTTAGATAAGTGGCAATTAGCATATGTAACTCGAGAGAGAGAGAGAGAGAGAGAGAGAGAGAGAGAGAGAGAGAGAGAGAGAGAGAGAGAGAGACTGACTATCCATTATCCTGTGCAATACACCTTCAGGGTAAACAGCTTATACAGTACCTTCACTGCAATCCCTAATGAACCTAGAACTATAGAATGTACACAGTCAAGCCTATAAGGGCAAGTAGCAGGAGTTCTCGTTCCCCGGGTTGCTTGTCCACTGTGCTTAGTTGGGGCCAGGCCTGCATACACAGATGACTTGATCTGATGACCTGATGACAGCATATCAGCTAGTGATAGCCAATGATAGCACATTAAAAACCAGGGTCTTGCTGACCATCCTGAGGCCACATGTAAAGCTGTGTGGTCTAGTTAATCTGGCAGAGTGTGGGAATAATCAACTGTAGAGGAGGAAAATCATGGTGGCAAGGCCATGTGTGGGACAGATCGATCCTGTCTCAGAAGACTGTCTAAGCCAGCCAAGGAAAGCAAATGACATTGTGTTAATTTCTCTCTAAGTTCTGACTTCTCAAGAGACTTTCAAGTCCAGACAAGGCTTTCCTCTATAAACATTTTTTGGGGCCAGTCTGTTTATGGGTACCCTGCAGACAGTTTTGCCAATTCAAGCCTCCACAGAAAAAGCATGACTGAATGTCAAGGTCTGTTCAGCCAAGTGTGGCCTGTTAGGCAGTTCTCTGTTTAAAATGGTTTTGAGCTTGTGGTTAGATAGTTAGCACATATGACTTGGGCAGCGATAGGATACATAACGGGAGGTTTGTGCTGCCTACTGTAGGTGTGTGTTTCAGGTAGAGTACCCACCCCTGTGTTGTCACTTGTACCTTCTCTGTGTGGTCTTCTGACCAGTTTGCTGCTTGGACACTTGCTGTTTAGGGATGGGATATGCCCCTACACAGTCCAGGCAGTTTACGCGCTCACCTGCATCGGGTTTGGGTGAATTAATTTATCTCTTTGTTTATTTTCTTTGTGTTTGTTTGTGGTTGATTTTTTTTGTCGTTTGTCGGGGTATATTTCTTTTACCTCACTGGTTTCTGTTTTTTTTTTTTAGTTTAAGTAACTGTATTCCATCAACATACCGGTTCCCCTTACAAAAATTTACTTTAATCACCACCTCAAAATTCATCTCTGAAAATATGTTATTTTTTTGAATGATAGAGAAACTGATCCCTGTTTATTGGCAGGTCAGGTATATGAATCAGTGAATGGAGGAGTAGATGCAGGTATTTGCAGGTCTGATGAATAGGTTCAGTCCTGCATCATTTTTCCATCACTGACCATGCATTATTTATTTTTGATTATTTAGAAGAGGAAGCAAAGGATGAGATTAGGCATCATCCTGGCTTACTGGGTCACTCTCTTCCAAGTCACTCATCAACATAGCAGGTCTCCTTGCATGGCCCCACTGTATGTAAAAGGTGCCAGAATCCTGGTCATTATACATTGAATTTTGATTGTTTTGAGGCTAATGCATCCACCAATTCTACCATAATTGACTGCTTCCTTCAAACCAACCAGTGTAAAATGGCACCCACAAACAACTGAGGTGTTTCTTTATCTTCTTACGCCATGTTCACATTGTTAGCCTTCCATCAGGGGTCAGCTGTCACTGCTATCATGTCTGCTCAGGTGGTTGAGTTCTATGTAAAGCTGTTTCAAGGCTATATATTTATCTAAACTTTCCGATCAGGACGAGTGTCAAGTCCTGTCTCTTCTGCAAAAGTATGTTTTTGTATTTTCTTCCAGTGATGGATTTCTGATTATGAGCTCATATAAATAACGCATGTAAACTTCCAGAGGCCCATCATGTTCAGGGTCAGGATCACCAGGGAGAGAATCATCCATTATGCTTTGCCAGTTATTCTAGCAATGTAAAATAAGGATAGCCCTAGGCTCAATTGAATAGCTAAACCCAGAAAGATGCTTTCCTTCTTCTCCATATGTTTGCTGGGTTTGCCACTATGTTGCATCACCTCATCTTTTAACAATACTCTTGGAACTGAGGAGGACCAATTGCTGTAGTTTTAAATGTGAAATATTTTCTCATTATAGTGGATTATAGGATTTTAGCTGCTCAACCGATTGGGGCCTCCTTTGTCATCTAGCTTGTTTCATAATACAACAAATGTTTTCAATGGGTGACAGGTCTGGACTGTAGGCAAGCTAGTTTTGTACCTGGACCATTTACTACATAGCCATGCTTCTGTAATATATGCAGAATGTGGTTTGGTATTGTTTTGCTGAAATAAGCAAGACCTTCTCTGAAAATGATTATAGCATACAGGTATGTTGCTTCAAAACCTGCAACATTAATGGTGCGTTCACAGATGTGCAAGTTACCGTATGCCAAAAGTAGGCTGGCTTTTTAACAAACTAGATGTTCCCTCTTCCGGATAATTTAGTTTCAACACCCACATTCAACATTTTACTACACCACAACAATTTGCTTAACAAGTTTTAAATGTCTTTTATGTCAATTTCACATTGGGTGAATTTTCCAGGGTGGTGTAGTCTCCTTTCAGTTAGTCATACAGTAGGCTTATGACTCACCAACAATTTTGCCTTCACTCAACACAAGCCAGAGACCAATGAAGCAGCCTCTTAAGCTAAAGATGAAGTGACAAGAAGTGGCCAAGACCAGGGTGACAAATATACTGTGGCTCCACCTGCTTAATTAACAGATAACATTGTTGTCCTACAAGATGGTTTTATCTTCTGACTTTGCTGAGAAAATTTAAGGGGGGACCGCCTGTTTGTGGAACAGTCCACCAGTATGGCACACACACACTTCATGGTATTTATCCTACCGCATGTTACAATTTGCCGCTGTAATTGTCATTACATTTATAATCACTGCTTAAGAAACAGTGCTGTAAATATCAACAGGAGGCAAATATCCAGCCTGCTCATTCATCATATTAGCCAGAACACATGCCATGGATCCTGGATATGGGTAAGAGGAAGCCTGCCATGACTGGTGGAAATGAATGTGGTGACTCATCTTGGAAGAGAGTATAACTGGCCACTGGATTACAAAGAAGGACTCTGTTGAGAACACTGCTAGATCATTAATATCAGCTGAGCCATGTCTGCTGTATTCTGGGCATTGCTTATCTGGTGTCACCAGGCATGGACATTTACAAATAACAGGCCATTTAAACTAAAACACTTGGCCAGATTAACACAAAGCCAGTGTTTGTCTGCCAGGTGAGCTTGTGTCAGCACTGGCATGATTCCACTAGAGATTCTGCATAGACTTGTCAACGGATAGAGTACACTCAAAAGTCACTGCTTCACACGTTTCTTACACTGGACAAGATTTGATGCATCTTGGAAATGTAATTTATACAAAGTGTATGGCTGTTAATTAAAGTTAGAGTTGACACTAAATAACAACAAAGACCTGAAACTGTATTTGCTTTAAGATAGCTACAGTAGGCAAGTACTCGATTACTCGATTACTGGTCATGTAGTAAAAATTTATAGTCTTGGAGTGCCTTTTAGCTTCTAGGATGTTGAACAGGGCCATGATGATCAGGAGGACACAAATGATTTAAAATCTATAAATAAATATTTATATTTTTCAAAGATTTCAAAAGAAATATTGTTGCATCTCATCCATATTCAATTCAAAGCATCTTTAACAGCTGCCTTGATTTGCTTAGGTTTATGTTAGAGATATTTAGCTTGTGCATTGGTTTATAACCTTTTGGAAATAGGGAACATATGGTAGGTATAGTCACATGGCCTTTTGATCTTTTGATGTTAGCTTATTGTCATTATGTTGGAAATAGGTAATGTGATTTTAGTGAACAAGAGAAAGCCTTTAGAGTGGATTTGATGTGGAGTTTAGTTCAGTGACTGTGTTACAAATACAGTAAATAGGCTTACCTAAATAAAAGGGCCAACTTTTGTATTTTATTTTAGGGATTTCATTTGAACTAGTTTTAGCATCACTTTAGCTTCATGGGCTACACTGCTGTGTGGTAAAATACACATGAGACTGCATTGTGTGAGCTTGTTTTGCAGTGGCGGTGGCATTGTGTCTCTTTCAATATGTACTGTAAAGATGTTGTCAATAGTACATGATTGGCTTAAATGATCATGAACAATTAATACATATTGTATTTAGGCCAAAAAGCCATGAAAATGAGAAGCAACGACATCTGTTTATTCAAGACATATATACAAATTTGGGGCATATATTTTCCCTGAATATCTGTGTCACTGAAGCTTTTGGGATCAGTGTTAAAATGTAATGTATGGGGAAAAAGACAAGTTTGAAATGATTCATGTTATCAAAGCACCTGACGTCAGTAGGCTCTTCTGCAAAGGGATTATGAAATGCAGAAAAAACAATAAGCCGGATTTCTAGATTTCTATTTTAAATAATAATAATAATAAAAGAATTAGGACATTATTAGAACAGTAATTTGAAAACAAGTTGTATAAATCACCTGCTAGTGCATATTTTTACTCATATAAATTGTATGAAAGTATAATAATACATTAGTAATACTTTATTGGTAATTGCTACTGCACGAGAAATCGAAACAATAAATCAGATACAATTATATAGTGTGGGTGAGGTTCATAAAGTGTTTGCTAATTATTTGTTCCTATAAGTTTTTCTTTAAGGTGGAAAAATTTGAGTGCATAAAAAATAAATACTGGCAAAAAAAAGATTAACATAAAATGAAAACTTAGATTACATAGTTAATGATTGTTAAAAAAAAAAACAATAATAAAGTGTAAAAATGTTCTGCATCCAATCAGACATATCAGTTGGTTCTAAGAAGAATAGACAGAGTGAAAATAACGCATACTTAAAAATAGTAAAAAAAAAAAAAAAAAAAAAAGCAACATAACCACACATAAGATTTTAATTATTGTAACAGTAGGCAAGCAGGGTTTGTGAAGGCCACAGTCACATTTGTGCAGTGATTTATTGGCTGCAGAAAGCAAGAAATCAGTGATATTCAGAATGTATTTAGAGACAAAACATTCAAAACATAAACTAGTCTTTTAATTTTTGCTTGCTATGATATTTCTCTCTCTCTCTCACACACACACACACACACACACACACACACACTCTCTCTCTCTCTCTCTCTCTCTCTCTCTCTCTCTCTCTCTCTCAATTACGCACACACACACTCTCTCTCTCTCTCTCTCTCTCTCTCTCTCTCTCTCTCTCACACACACACACACACACACACTTACACACACACTTCTAATAAACAATTTGCTTACCTCTGAGTTTTCATTTTGTAATGGCTATTAATTATAACTTTAAGCTTTTCAAAAGCATTTTCCCTCTTTCTCTCTCTCACTCACACACACACAAACACACACACACACACACACACACACAGAGAGAGAGAGAGAGAGAGAGAGAGAGAGAGAGAGAGAGAGAGAGAGAGAGAGAGAGAGAGATTACTATGGCAAGCAAAATTTAAAAGACCAGTTTTATCTTGAAAAAGTTTTATCTCCAACAATATTTCAAGTCCAAAGGCCTTCACAACCAACAAGTCTGGTTTTAAAACTTGACATTGATTGTCTAGTCCTGGTCTTGGACTTGATTGGACTTGGAATTTTAATAATGTCCTAATTCATACTATGCAGTCAATATAGATTTCTTTATCAGAAACAATGTCTTCTAAGTTCTTGTTAACGATTTATATTTTGTGTTTACAAAACATTTATGTGTTGCGAATGGGAAGATATTGAAGGACTTTTGATAATAAAAATAAGGCTCAGAGCTCTGGCACAGTACAGTAAAGTTCCTTTAATCCTGTCAGTGTATTGTAATCTTTATATTGTAACACAGTGACTGGTGTCATGTGGATGAGAACATCTGATGGCACAATCAGAACTTTCAGTACCATACCGTATGAAGGTGGCCGCCAGTGCTGGAAGAAGCTAATTCAGTTTAACATTTAAGTGGAGCTGGACATTTTGATTCTTAGGTAATAAGAAGAATGTTCAAACCACAGTATTTTAATGGCTAGGGCCAAGCCAGCAGACATATAACTGGAGTTTTAGACAAGCTTTGACAATGGCTGCTTGAGTCAGCTTTTTATTGTTAATAGCAATAAGAGTGTGTTTTATGGATTTAAAACACAAAATTGTTAGAAAATCTGTTTTGAAGGTCATTTAGAGGGAAAATAGCTTGAAGGCTCCTGGCTAATGATCCATTATTCCTAGCAAAAAAGTATCAATGTTTAGATACATTTGTTGGGTTGAAATGGCTCGTGGGGTTTGACAAAGAGTTTAGTGGAAAGTGAAATGTCATGTTACTTTTTATACATTCCCTGTGCTCCTTTTTCTATCGCTCTATGCATGCTAGGCACAAGAGACTGTTTGACCTTCCTTTGTTGTGCTAGTGATGCTTTTTCAGACAACATTCAGGGTGTCTTTCATCCATAATATATTGCATACCCAATGTCAGAGTCAGGACCACCGTCTTTAAAACACAGACATTTCAGTGACAAAACAAAGAGATAGAGTTTTATAACCAACAACTAGTCCATGTCACTGCACACTGATATCAAACAGCAGATGATTTATTCAGCAGAATAAATGGATTTGCCCTGCATTTTTTATGTCTCTTCCCTGTCCTCGCTCCTTCAACCCCTTTTTTCCAATCACTCTTCTTATTCCTAACTGACTCTTTAAAACGAATAGAATTCAGCTTGTCTTTTTTTTTTTTTTTTTTTTTAAAGCTAGTCAGAGCGTGAAAGTGTGATCACACCTTTACATATCACTCAGGAGTGTAATATTGTGTTTGTTTTTAGACATCTTCACTATGCATAGAGTTTCACCTCAACATGTAAGTGGAAAAATGCTGACATTTAAAAGTGCTGTTTAAAAAAGGCTGTGCATAAAGAAAAAAATAGACTTGGGTTTGACAATTTTCGTGATGGTTTGGAGCCTTGGTGCACACACATTGTGCTTCGGTTGTGTACTTTTTGATGTTTGGTCTTTAGAGACAGTCATGCTAAGTTTCTGTATGTTTCGTTCTCTATGGAGTTTTAGCATTTATAAATGCCAATGAAAAATGTCAACTTGTAAATGACAAAAACCCCACAGAGGCTTGAATTTGTGGGAACATAAATAATAGTGCATAAGGGGGAAAAAAAATTGTTTAAGAGTACAAAATTTATTCTACTCCCCAAAGTTTGGCTGGTCCAAAAATCACTCCTTATGCAAAACTGTAGTAGTTTTTCATTGAAGAAACAAAACAGAGAACTTTCCATTAAAATGATGAATTTCTTCTACCCAGTGGTTCTAATACAGTGGTCATGAGATTAACATCTATTATTGCATTGCTATTTGTTGCTATAGGAACAACTATATATACAGTAACTGTTTAAATATGCTGTTGAAACGATGCTTAGCTATCAACAGAACAGCTCCTTCAATTCAACTCACCGTGCATCTTCACTAATATGGAATGACTTCTGATCAAACTGTAAAAAGTTCCCATGTACAGTATAAGAAGAACATGCTCTCTGATTTAAAATACCAACATGTTGTTGCCTGGCTTCTCTAAAATGTCCTTACTGTGTAAGTCGTGTTTGTCCCATTCCAGTCTGGCTTATTATACTGGTATTCATCTTAAAACTTTTTATTCATTATTTATGGATTATTCAGTGACTTCAGGGAACGTAAATTGAAGGTATACAGTAATAAGAGGAATATCAGCCCGGACTTGCCAAAAACTATAATATATAATAAATATAATAAAATAATATATAATATAATAATATATATAATATAATAAAAATATAACGGGGTTAAAGTAATCTGTGGATTATGTTAACACACTGTCTTTAAAGTTTATTTCTAACATTTTTTTTTTTACATGAATCTAAAGAGTAGCGACTTTTTCCTGTAACTTTGATCAGTTGATATTAGAGAAGTGGTGAATGTTCCTGTTTGGGAGATAAAATGAACTGTGAACAACAGGAGTAATATAAAAATGAACGATTTTCATAAAAATGAAAGAAAATTAAAATTTTTTTCATGGTTTTGCTTTCCGAAGGTCTGCTTTGAATCATTTTGTTTCTTTGAGTTGGTGAAATAGGGTCACCTCCTACAGATTGCATTATCACTACAGGATACTTCAGTAATACAGGCGAACATTTTAAAAACATCAACAAATCACTCAACAATTTCAAGGACTTTGCTATCCCATTGTACAATTCATCAACATAGCTACAATACACAGTTACAACCAACTCAAAACATCATTCAATTATTATGCAGTATACTGTACCTTTGGTGTACTCAATGCCATCATTTTTTTTTCCCGAAACAATTTTTGAACATATTCAAAAGATATTCGTTAGTATATTCAGTCAACGTCCCTTTGAGAAGGCAGTGATTAGTTTCATGTTGTCACACCTGAAACCACAGCATAGCCTGATATCCTCTGACAGCTGATATCTCAGAACAGACTTCAACAGGCCACTGCTCCAGATCACAAGCAATCACTATTGAGTTGTGTTGGCTTCACACCCACCAGTGGCAAGGATTATGAGCCCCAAATGCATGGCACACATTCGTCTGAGCCAAAAGGAATAGAGATAAAAAAAAAAAAACATACTACAATTACTGGCCTTGAGATAATAATAACATATCATTTGATAGTCAGGACTACTTATGTCTGTTAACATGTAGAGAACATGAAAATATTCCACACAGACACTTGAGACCATGTAAGATGGCAAAGCTGCTTCACCCTATTATAAGCTATCAATCTAATAATACTACTACTAATACCTCATATTAATAACTCATTAAATAAGCTCAGCAAGAAGCAAGTCCTGTCATTGGTGAGGATCTGGTCCCTCTGGAGGTGGTTGCTGAGAATAGAGTGATATCCAAATTGCTGGTCATCATAGAGAAGACCTCTCTCCCTCTAAACGACATGAGGAGTAATTTTAGCTGGAGACTGATCTCACCTTACAGAAGGTCTATGGTTGTGTGTGTTCCCACTGCAGTAAGACTGTATACCTAATCATACCTAATCTGCATTTTTTTGTATATTGGTACATGTTGTGTATTTGTAAATGAATATATATATTTTTGTGTATATTTTGTGTAGTTTTGAACAGTGGACATTTTTGTGTATACCTGTATCTACTGTATCCTCTATCTATCTATCTATCTATCTATCTATCTATCTATCTATCTATCTATCTATCTATCTATCTATCTATCTATCTATCTATCTATCTATCTATCTATCTATCGATCTATCGTTTTAAATAATTACATTTTAAAGAATGCAGCTTCAGCATTGAACTTACAAGAAATGTCATACAAATACTAAATATAAAAAAGTTAAAAGAATAAATAAGATTAAAAAAATATAATTTCATATGAACATACGAACATGACGTTATGTTAAGGCACAATGTCAGTGGCTAGTGTACTGCTTATTTCACATGAAATTGCTCACATCTATAAGGATTTGAAATCTCAGTCAGTGTTAACGATAGCTTTTAACAATTTTAGCCTTTTCCCAATGGTTAATTTCCTATTTCCTTTTTAAAACCTCACCGGGAAATAAAACGTCTCAAGATATAATGTTTTCACGGTGTATTAGGAAAAATATCACTACTGAGTCTAAAATGGAAATTGTTTGACGTTACTTTTTAGCAAAGAACGTTTCAAAGTTGAGCAACCATTTTTGCTCCCGAATGAGTCTGTGAAACGTTACATTCGCATTTGATAAGAGGCATATGCACCAACACACACACACACACACACACGCATGCACACACACACACACACACACGAATATGCAGCATGATGAGTGTGTCAGCTAATGCTTTTGTTCCAGATGAGGGCTGTAATGAAATGTGACAGGCTGTGTGTGCGGAGGTTGTGTTGATGGCTAATTGCAGGGCTTGTTTAGTGAATAGGCTCATTGACAGACATCCGTAGGTCTACATAATGTCGTGTAAATAGGGCCTGATGGTGTCTTAACCTCATTTAAGCAGTTCTTCTCATTTTCAGGGCTTTTCTGTTTATCTCTCTCTCCTCTTTTCCTTCTCCGTCTCTCAGACCACATGATTTAACGGAGTGGCTAATCACACACCCTCAAAGAGGTTTGTATTTTTTCTTGTGCATTCTCAGACAACCCCTTAACACCTAAAATGTTAATGGATGAAAATTGTTTCAAAATAAAATAGATATTGTATTTTACTGACATCTTGTAAAAGGGACAAGATTAGAGTGCCTCCTTTGGATGACGGCTAATTCTGGCTAACGTTACATATCTTTCTGAATCCAAACTGGTGATTTGCATTCATTCATGAAAGCTTAATCAATTATGCTGCATGATTAATTTCTCTATCGCTATTAACTTGGCTGCAGTTTGTTAGTGAGAAGAGAGAATAACATAGCTACAAGATCATAAGAAAATGGACAGTGGACAGTCTGTCTAGTTCAGGTGAATGCATGGCCATGATAGCCTCACATTCCTGTTCATAGCTGAAAGGAATGAAACCTGACATGGTCTTCTGCTGTTGTAGATCATCCACCTCAAGGTTAGTTGTGCTGAGATCCTTGTTCTGCTTGTAAAGAAGTACATTACTCAAGTCTATTACTTGAGTTATTATAGACTTTCTGTCAGCTCATGCCTTTCTGGTCATTCCCATCGGATCTCGCTCATCAACAAGGTGTTTCAGCTTGCAGACCCTCTGTTTACTGGATGATTATTTTCCTGTTTAAACTTTAAAGAGCATAAAAAAAACATGAAAACATTTTGGTTGGTCAATATTTTTGAGTCAGCTGCACTGTTCATGAACTTTTAGCAAACAATGTCTTAAAGCAGCTTCAGTACAAATGCAGTTCCTGCACCTTACTATAGCCCTAACCTCAGTAAACAAAAGGAAATTAGTTCACGTTACTATATTTTTTCAGGGGTACCTGTTCTTTATCTGAGTACATGGATATCTGCACATCCAGATAAGTAGCCCTACATACTACCAAGAGCTGGTGTTGGGAGTGTTACAAGATCTGTCCATACTGCATATTTTTATACACCACACACACACACACACACACACACACACACACACACACACACACACACACACACACACACACACACACACACACACACACACACGTGTCAGCGTGATACTGATGTCGTCAGCTTTGCTCTTTTGCCTGTTTACGTCTAGGCAATTCTGTGCAGGTGTTATTATTTCTCCTTTTTTTTATTCAACCGTATACTGAGTGTAAATGTCCATTTGTCATTGCAGCCATGCTTCAACACTGCAGGGTGTGAGTGGAGGATTACTGCTGCCTAAGCAGGGTGGAGAGGGAAAGCTATCAATGTCAGTCATGTCGAATGATGAATCATGCATTCACACACACAAACACATTCAGTTTACAGTTTACATGTACCACATCTCTCTCTCTCTCTCTCTCTCTCTCTCTCTCTCTCTCTCTCTCTCTCTCTCTCTCTCTCTCTCTCTCTCTCTCTCCACCTCCTCTCCCTCTTCTTCTGCCTTCATTTGGAAAATACACATATGGTGGAAAATGTTTATCAGTTGGAGTAAAATTGCCTCCATTAACAATAAAAAAAGAATGGCGACTGTTGTAATGAAATAGTCATGCTCAGCTACACACACACACAGACACATTGTTACCTGTGGCTCTGGGAGATTTATGCTCTTTTCTGTGGACTGACTTAGATGGCTGGGCACCCCCATGGCCTTCTGGGTAAAATGAAAAGACACAGGGAGATAAATTATTAGCGTGGTGGCTGATTTGGCCGTTATGCTTGGCCACTCGGGCGAGCCTGTGTTTATAATTGATTAGCCTCCCACGATGTTTTCTCATTTAGTGGCCTTTGTGAAACACGGCTACACACTCATAAGCCCAAGTCCTCCTTCCTCTCCTCATTTCCTCGTCACTCTAAACCTCTCTGTGACATGAGTACACTCCCACTACCTGCAAAGACAAACAAGGAATGAAAGAGAGCGAGAGAGAGAGAGAGAGAGAGAGAGAGAGAGAGAGAGAGAGAGAGAGAGAGAGAGAGAGTAAGATAATGAAAAATAGAAGAGAAAGGAATGTATAAGTGTTAACAAGCGCTTAGCAAGAGGAGAAGGTAATACTCACAGTGCCGTCGCAGATAAAAATCTCACATTAAAGCCCCTCAGCCGCAATTAATTTCAGAATCAGATTCTGAATCTGACATCATAAACAGAGAGAAGCTGCGTGTTTCTGATCCTTTAACTGTAACAGAAATACAAAGCTGTACTCCTTCTAGGTAAATTTCTCTCACATCCAAAACAAAAAGTTCTTGACTCTTCACTGAGCTCTTCTGCTATCTGATGTGAGACCTGTCCTTGACACTTTAATTACCCAACATGCCAGCCTGGCCCCATCTCACCCATCTGATGATGTTTACACTTGCAATATTGATCTCTTTCTAATGGGTAAGAGATGTCACTGTCTGAACTGAGTGTAATGTGTAGAAGACTTTCCTCCTTGCTCTTCGTTTCTATAACTCTCAGACACACACACACACACACACACACACACACACACACACACACACACACACACACACACACACACACACAGATATGCAGCATGATTAATGTGTCAGCTAACCACACACAAACACACCTTTTAAAGAATTAGATGCTGGTTTGGTTTAGAAATTGATTGATGTTAGTGGATTACGGTGCAGATTATTATACCTATACTATGATAACAACAACAACAACAACAACAATTCAATGAACTCAGGCCTGCTACAAATGTCACAACTCTGTTCACACCTGACTCCAATAAAACCACTGTATACTTTCCATGAACCTCACTTAACCAATATACAGTTGTTTGCAAAAGTTTAGGAACCCCTGACGATTTCCATGATTTTCATTTATAAATATTTGGGTGTTTGCAATAGCAATTTCATTTTGATCTATCAAATAACTGAAGGACAGACACAGTAATATTTCAGTTGTAAAATGAGGTTTATTGGATTAACAGAAAATGTGCAATTTTCATCAAAACGAAATTAGACAGGTGCAGAAATTTGGGCACCCTTGCCATTTTGTTGATTTGAATAGCTGTAACTACTTAGCACTGATTAACTGGAACACACAATTGGTTTGGTGGCTCCTTAAGCCTTGAACTTCATAGACAGGTGCATCCGATCATGAGAAAAGGTATTTAAGGTGGCCAATTGAAGAATGGCAACATGGAGGCCTCAAAACAACTCTCAAATGACCTGAAAACAAAGATTGTTCAACGTTATGGTTCAGGGGAAGGCTACAAAAAAGTTATCGCAGAGATATAAGCTGTCAGTGTTCACTGTGAGGAACATAGTGAGGAAATGGAAGACCACAGGCACAGTTCTTGTTAAGGCCAGAAGTGCCATGCCACGCAAAATATCGGAGAGGCAAAGGCGAAGGATGGTGAGAACGGTCAAAAACAGCCCAAAGACCACCTCCAAAGACCTACAACCTCAACTTGCTGTCACTGTGCATCGTTTAACAATTCAGTGAACTTTGCACAAGGTGAAGCTGTATGGGGGAGTGATGTGAAAGAAGCCTTTTCTGCACACACGACACAAACGGAGTGGCTTGAGGTATGCAAACGCATATTTGGACAAGCCAGCTTCATTTTGGAATAAGGTGCTGTGGAGTGATGAAACAAAGATTGAGTTATTTGGTCATAACAAGGGGCGTTATGCATGGTGGCAAAAGGACACCGCATTCCAAGAAAATCACTTGCTACTCACAGTAAAATTTGGTGGAGGTTCCATCATGCTGTGGGGCTGTGTGGCCAGTGCCGGTACTGGGAATCTGGTTAAAGTTGAAGTTCCACACAATATCAGCAGATTCTTGAGAATTATGCTGAGGAATCAGTCACAAAGTTGAAGTTACATCGGAGCTGGATATTTCAACAAGACAACGACCCAAAACACTGCTCAAAATCTACTCTGTATTTATGCAGAGGAACAAGTACAATGTTCTGAAATGGCTATCCCAGTCCCCAGACCTGAATATCATTGAACATCTGTGGGGTGATTTGAAGCGGGCTGTCCATTCTCGGCAACCATCAAACCTAATTGAACTGGAGAGGAATGGTCCAAAAAATGGTCCAAAATTTTGTAAGGATGAATGGTCCAAACTACATTCATCCAGCATCCAGACACTCATTACAGGCTATAGGAAGCATCTAGAGGCTGTTATTTCTGCTAAAGGAGGCTCTACTAAATATTGACGTGATTTTTCTGTTGGGGTGCCCAAATTTATGCACCTGTCTAATTTCGATTTGATGCATATTGCGCATTTTTTTTTATTAAGCCAATAAACCTCATTTCACTACTGAAATATTACTGTGTCTGTCCTTCAGTTATTTGATAGATCAAAATGAAATTTCTGATCCAAACACCCAAATATTTATAAATGAAAATCATTTAAATTGTCAGGGGTTCCTAAACTTTTGCATATGACTGTATTTAAAATACAAAAAAAGTTCACTCACACAATGATTGTACAATTATACATTTCCCAAACAGGAAGTAGTATCCTATGCTAGTATTGTATGCATACTGTAGGCAACTGACACTGTATGTCATCTGAGTCAAACCTGTGTGTACAAGTTGGGGTGGGTGGCTGGGTGGGTTAATGAGAGTTTTTCTCATTAATAACAAGAGCCCTAGACCTCTGGCTCCTTTTCTCTTTCTCTCTCTCTCTCTCTCTCTCTCTCTCTCTCTCTCTCTCTCTCTCTCTCTCTCTCTCGCTCTCTCTCCTACACAATCCCTTTCTCTGTGTTACTATATGCCACCAGTTTCTTCTCATTAACACCTGCTCCACAAAAAGAACAGACAAGTGATGCGATTAGCTCTTTGATGACTTTTTTTTTTTTCCACAATAAAGGTTAGTCAAGTGTGCTGGTCTTGACCAAAGGAAGTGCAAATACTTTGCCTTCAAAGTTCACTTGTTCCCAGTTCTGGAAGATTTTTTTTTTTATTCATGTTCCTTCATGCATGACAAGGCTAGTTCTACCTAGAAAAAAGAGTGAGGTCTGAACCGGGATCAGAAAATCCCAAGTCTTCTCATTGTGGTCTATTGGACATGCATATATACACAGCTGAATGCACACGTGTATCCACACTGACTGCAGAACACAGGCTGGAAGAATTTCTGTCAAGGAACTGTTCAAAATAATCTCTCAAGAGGTGACGAAGTTTGAGAAAAAAGAAAGAGAGAGGACACTGATAAAGGCAGAACTGGATAGCAGTCAGAAGTAGAGTTGAATATGTCTGGCCATGTTAGAGAAGGTGAGTAGATCTGTATTTAAAAAGAATATGTGATGAACACCAGAGCTTTTAAGGAATATTAAAGTAAGTGTTCCTTTCATCGTTAGGTTCAGAACCAGTCCTCTGGGGCAATGGAGATCCAAAGAAGCCATTTGAGATAGACCAAATGGTGTTTTTTCTTATCAATTTCCTTTAAGCATGCCATGACTGGTTCTACCGCAGAAGAACAGTGAAATATAAATTGGTGTCAGGAAGAAAATCATGAGCCTTCTCAGTGCGGCTTGTTGGACACACACACACACACACACACACACACACACACACACACACACACACACACACACACACACACACACACACACACACACACACACACACACACACACACACACACACACAGATATACACATATGCATACGGACAGATGGGGACGCACATTGCCTGTAGACCCCAGACTGAGAGAAATTATGACATGGCTGACAGGGAAACTTTCAAATAGGTCTCTCTGGAGACAGATAGAGTGCGAAACTAAGAGAGAGAGAGAGAGAGAGAGAGAGAGAGAGAGAGAGAGAGAGAAAAATATATACAAATATATACAAATATGTAAAGACATACATATGCTTCCAAGATAGATAGATAGATAGATAGATAGATAGATAGATAGATAGATAGATAGATAGATAGATAGATAGATAGATAGATAGATAGATAGATAGATAGATAGATAGATAGATAGATAGATCAATTGTTTTGTTGATGGAAAAGAATACTGGAAGCTTCCTTTTTAAGTCAATGTGTGATGGAAGCCTGAAAGCCTTGGCACACTGCATCCGTTACAGCTCGGGTACATTAATGTAATAATCCAGAAGGTAATGAGGAACAACCTTTAGCTACCTGATATGAGGTGAGGAGCTCTGGATGATCACCTTGTCTCTCCCTCCTGTCTCTTCAAGTTAACGTAATCAGACTTTCTGTCATCAGTCATGAAAAATGACACAGTGTCATTTGAACAGAAGAAATGAATTCTGTGTGTCCATAAACTCTATAACCTCAAACGTGGTACTTTTTAAAGAACATATTGAGAAATCTGTTTACATATTAAATGTTGAACTTTTTGCTTATAATGCATTTGTAAGTAGAAATGTATATATTTGTATTGCTGCCAGCATATTTGTTCACTCTGTGTTCATTTTATAATTTTATAACGTTTCATACTTAACTAACAATTTGTTTAAAAACTTCACTACCTTTACAGTATCTCTTTCTGACCTGACCTAACCTAACATATCATTAAATTATCTACTGTTTGTTTAGATTTCTTTTAGTCTCTAACCTAGACTACTCTAATGAAACAATTTTATTAAAACACTGTTACTGCTCAACTTTATTCCCCCTGACCTGACCTGACCTGACCTAACTCGAGCTTGCCCAGTCTCCTCTGATCTCTCTTATCTCATCTTATCTCATCTCTCTTTTTGTGTTTTTGCTTGTAGACCGTCTGCTCACAGAATTTTTTCATTTATTTATTTATTTATCTATCTATCTATCTATCTATCTATCTATCTATCTATCTATCTATCTATCTATCTATCTATCTATCTATCTATCTATCTATCTATCTATCTATTTATTTTATTTTATTTTATTTATTTATTTATTTATTTAATTATGGTGGCTTACACATTCTGTCTAAACTCCAGAAACTATTGTGTGTGAAAATCCCAAGAGATCCCATGTGACAACATCCATGCCACATTTAAAGTCACTGAGATCGGACGTTTTCCCCTGTGTGGTGTTTGATGAGAACTTTAACTGAAGCTCTTGACTTGTAGCTGAAAGAACTTATGCTGCTGCTGCTGCTGCTAATGACAGGCTGATTAGACAGCTGCATAAATGAGAAGTACATATTAAAGTGAACAGTAATACAGTAATATATATATATATATATATATATATATATATATATATATATATATATATATATATATATATATACATATATATATATATATATATATATATAGCCGGACCTACTCTGACTGCTTTAAAGTATGTTTACATACCATTACTGGTATTTCTTTTAAATTCTTTCTTAACCTAGCTGTACAATACTTACTATCCTTGCTGTGGTTCTGCTGCCACAGTACGACTTATCTAGAGAAAGCAAGTGTGCACACTGATTAAGCATCTGGGATTTATGCCTAGATTATCATTACTTGCTGAGAGAGAGAGAGAGAGAGAGAGAGAGAGAGAGAGAGAGAGAGAGAGAGAGAGAGAGAGAGAGAGAGAGAAATTCTCTTACTCTACTAGCGTAGGGTGATATCGGTACCGTACAATCAAGATAAGGACAAGATGAATGAAACTGCAATGTTCAGTTGGGGTTGGGGATACAGGAAAGAAAGAGAAAAAGAAAATGGATGGAAAAAGAGAAAAAAGCCAGAGATAAAGGTAAATAATTGGTGGTATATAAGCAAGGGCTATAAATAAACAAGGTTAAAGAGAGGAATTCAGAAGGTTAGAGGAAAGATGGAGCCTGAAACATGTGGTTCGAAGGAACATTTACATTTGTAGACTCCTGCACATGAGGCTTCCTCGTGCTGTTAGATGTAGTAGCTCCCCTCTGGAATGATGTGTCTTGAGTAATGGCTGGCACTCAAAGATATTAGTGATCAGCAGGGATAAATGAGTCTGCACAGGGGAGTGCCACTGTGCCTGGAGTAGAGCCTGAGGGGGCTCTCGCTGCAACCTCATTCTCATTGCAGCTGCCACTGGGCTTCTAATGCACACTCGGCTGCTAACTGCACAGCTACCGTTTCGACAACTACAACTACCACTTGGATCATATTATTCTATTTTGGGTAAGTGTAGGTCACTAGGGTGTATCACCAGTGTGCTGTCAGGATGATCATTACAAGGAGTCATTGTACCGAATTCATGCTTGTTTACTACAAATACCCAATCAATTCAGGCACTAAATGTTCCAAATATTTCAGGCAACATTGAAATCATGATTATTTATTGTAATTAGAAACAAAACAGTTGGATTATATTTGATCTGCGGAACAGTTAACATAATCCAATGGAATGTCATAAAAATGAATTGTGATAAAAATATGCTTTTTTAAATGTAACTATATCTATCTATCTATCTATCTATCTATCTATCTATCTATCTATCTATCTATCTATCTATCTATCTATCTATCTATCTATCTATCTATCTAGTGACTTAAAGGGAGTTCTGTATATACACTAAGACATAAATTGCAGTTTATAACATCACACTAAGAAATAAAATAAACCGTCAAGGCATGTGGCAATTGGAAGCTCATTATTTAACATACAAAATGGCAAGATATACCAAGATTGAGTGTCAGGCAATGGGCTTCACTAAGCTCGTAAATATCAGTCATTCAGTCAATCATTTTTAATTAACTTGAAGGAGCCAAAAATCTGTATTATAATTAAAACCTGATTCATTGTGTCGCCCTAAACATAAACTGGTACACTTGTCATTGCAGCGGTTCCAACCTATCAAATAGTAAAAGAAAGATGTTATGATGAACCACAATAAGACTATTTTTGACTGGATAATATTGGATCATCAGTAAAGTAATGCTGAACTAGTTTTGTGATGCTGCTTTGTGCTTTGCTTAGCTTTTAATCAGTTGGCTACTGGCTACTTAATTAGATATTTCTATACTATGTTGGTGTAGCATTAGAGATGATAGCTCATCCTCCATGCACAGTGTGTGTTCATCATTCCCTAGCCCTAAATTAGAGTCAGTTTATAACTGCTCTTACATAACAGAAATCCATAAATTCTTGTTCATTTGTTGACTGTAGCTAAATACTAAATGCAAACATTGAATAATTTTAAAGTATGAATTAGGATATAAAAAAAGGACAAAGTACAGTAGGAAGACACGAGGGAGGGTGTGTGTGTGTGTGTGTGTGTGTGGGGGGGGGGGTGTTGGAGGGCAAGAGTTCGAATAATGTAGCGAACGTTTGCGTACATGTTCCAGTCAGATCAAGAGTCCTGCTGTGTCGGGAATAGTTCTCCCTCTCCAGGGGCACTATTTGTTTTCTTATCATATTCTTCTCAAACAGCATTTCTAAAGCGCACACAAAAGACAGGAAGGGAAAAAAAGCAAGACAGAAGTTTGTGCAAAAATTTATATGTGTGTTATTGGTGAAAGAGAACAGACAGAGGACCTTATACAGCCTACACACAAACACAGCCAAACTGTGAGAGAGATTTTCTGCATGATTAGCCCTACTAGCCCCTCTACTTGTTACCTTGTTTCTATGGTGATGGCTTTACTTCAGCCGTAAATTTAAGGCAGATTTACGCCTGTATTGTGGAGGAACTGGACCTTTTGCATGAGCGGCTGATCGACTGCTAAGCTTAAGGATTAATAATCGGTTAAGCAAAATGGAAGACTATGTAAAAGAAGATAAACAGAGCTTTGCGAATGTAGCTTTTAGTTCTTCCTGCATTATGACTGTTGAATGCACTAAAATTAAGGAATTTGATGTAAGCCTAGATGTTGGCTCATCATTTGCTTCACATGTAAGTAAGTAATATCTCTAAAACAGCTTATTATCATTGTAGTAGAACAAAAGAAATAAAACCAAAAGGAAAATTTCTACTATACAGTACAGTACGACCTACATTGCACCAACATGCCTTCATATTATTATTGTTCTTCTTCTTCTTTTTTCTTTTATTTATTTTTTTATTAAATGCAATATCCAAAACCGTGTCATGAAAATGAGTAATAAGAGTTATGGAGTTAAAGAGAAGAAATAAGTTAACATAATATAATAGAGCTATAATATTTTTCAGTGCATTAGTGTTATGAACTAGTATGAAAGGTTGGTTTTCTCTTTCTCTTTATAATGAACCTCTTCATTCCCTCATGACACACAGAGTAATTAATGACCCCTGCTACAAGACTTATGCTCATGCAACCTGCATCTGAATCCCGTGGAAGAGCCAAAGAAGGCCATCTGCTCCTGTCTTAGCTTTGTCCATCTTAAAGATGCAATATCCGCTTCAGACTGTCATTTGTGTGCTCTCATACCAGAAAGTATTCAGATGATTCTGCCCACATCTGGTAATGATTCATGGTTTATAGAACACAGTTATACAATAACCAGTGTTTCTAATTCATCCAAATTCCTCATGAGTATATGAGCATCTACTGTATATCACTTGCAATTTAAAAATGCACTTTTTGAATATTTTTTTAACCATGAACCGTGACTTTTATTACATCGATCTATTTAAATGTACATTTTATACCTTTGCATTTATTAGATTTAATTTCTTTGTTTGTTTTTGTTCAAGCACACATAGTATAGGAAATATTCCCACCTCCCAACTCCAGGGTCCATAGTTTGATCATGAGATTGCTTTGGTTTCCTCTGGGTTCTCTAGTTACCACCCACCACCACCTCCCCAAAAATATTGTAGTTGGTAAACTAGCTACTTTAAATTGCCCTAGGTGTGAATGAGTGTAAAAATGTGTGTGGCATCCTGCCATGTACCCAGTGTTACCACCACAACCCTGGCCAGAATAACACCGAATAGACCCAGACGGTAACTTTCAACTCTTCCAGTCTGATGAGCACTTGAAGCTTATAAAAACAAAGCTTTCATCATCTTATCCATGTTTTCGATTTCATCTGTCACTCACCAAGGAAGCTTAATTAATTAAAGGAGCATAGAGCAGCATTTACTGGTGCATCGGCTTAGCAAAGTGTTCTCCTCTTTATCTCTCACTAGCCGCGTTTCAATCTAGTTTTGTGCCATCCTTTATCTTTCTTATATCTTTGCTTCTAGCTGCCAACTTGTGTATCTCTATGAAAATTTTGACATTTCTTTCTCATTGTTTCTCAGTTGATTGATAGATACAATATTATACCTTTATTTTTTTGCTTCAGAGAGACAGTAGAAAAGACCAGTCATGTGGAACTGCAGAGGCTGCTAAGAAGAAAAGATTGATAAATGAGACACACACACACACACACACACACACACACACACACACACACACACACACACACACACACACACACAGTTGTGTCAGGAGACTAAAATGATGAACAAAAGGACAAATTCTGACAGACCAGCTCTATACCAACCCACGCCTTAGACAAGCACAGGGAACTACATTAGCACTAAAGTTGAACAATGAACAGTACATTCACACACACAAGATGTTCTGTGATGTGTTATATTGATGTGTTATAATAAACTCTTTATTTACTTCAGTTACTTAAGTACTGTCTAGGGAGGGCCCTAGCAATTTCTGATCCAAGCTTGGGTGATCATCTGACCATGGACCACATAACTATTTTGCTCTATAGAATGAAAAGGAACCAGTACATAAAAAATAGTACCTATATGATGGCATGCTTACCCAAATATGCCCACAGTGATATGTGAAATGGAATACACATTTTTTACTGCAGAACCTTATCCAAACAACGCTGAGTTCTGCTACTGCTAATAAGTAATTACCAGACATGGAACTGTAGAATTTATTCTTTGTACTTTTTTATCCAATTCATCTTAAAGGTCACATGTAGTAACCTTTATTTAACAAGGATAAAAACGTATTATTATTATTATTATTATTACCATTATTAAATCTCCTTTTACAAGAGTGAATTGAACAAGAAGGCAGCAAAAGACACAACAAAATTTAACCCTTGTCTGGTGTTTGTGTCAAATTGACCCATATGATATTTTATGTCGTGTTTTGCATTTGTTATAAGTATTTATATTGCAATAATATGTTGTTTCTCATGTTTCAAATGTTTTTTATCTCATTAAATATGTTCAAAAATAAACATTAATCAAAACAATTACTTTTATTTCTAGATTCAGGCCATGCCCATAAAATAATGAATCACAAAAAAAAAAAAAAAAAAAAAAAAGATTAGCAATTTTATTGTTAAATGTCAACATCAATCACAAATGTTATTTATATTGTTTGGGATTGGGATAAAGAAATTATGTGTAAAGAAATTTATTTAATTAATTAATTTCTAATACATTTATTTTTGTTTATATTATTTCTGCAGTGCTTTTTTTAAGTAGCACCAAAGGCTCTAAAGAGCAAACACAACACAAGAGCTAAAAACTCTTAAAAAGAAAATACATAAACAATAAAGTTTTTTTTTCTAGCACAGTTAAAGGAACAAAGTAAGTTTTAAATGTTCCTGTAAGTTGTTCATTGAAGTTAAAACCTTTTTTTCCCAGCACAGGATTAACATGAGGAACAACAAGAGTGTCATTTGAGCGAGGATTGCAATGTTGTGCTTTATTTCATGTATTAGACAATTATTATATAACAAAAAAGACTTTTATTGAAATAGGAAGGTAGTTAAGAAGCTACTGTAACTAGAGAGGTTCACTTCCTCAAGTAAAGGTTGATCAATGAAGGTTAAAACAAAAAATGAATTTAATTTCTCTCAAAGAAACAAAATAATAAAAGTGCACCATTTTTCATATATGTATTCAATATCAAAGCAATGAAGCAATGTCTGGATTATTTGAGTGCATAAGCAGCCAAGATGTTTCCAATCCAGGACATTCAGCAAATTCCAGCAGCCCTATTTGTCATGGTGGAGACGTCAGACAACAAGAAAAGTGCTGAAGGTACATGTTTTTTTCCTCTTTTAATATTAGTAAATGCAATGTTCCTTCCTTTGGTCCCTATTGCTCCAGGGATGATTTTGATGAGTTGTGAGAGTGCAGAGACTCACTGTAATAATTATAGCCCTTATGCTTTTGTGTGTGTGTGTGTGTGTGTGTGTGTGTGTGTGTGTGTGTGTGTGTGTGTGTGTGTGTGTGTGTGTGTGTGTGTGTGTGTGTGTGTGTGCACGTGATATTTGCTTAGCACTGGAATCCGTGCCTGATTCAAAATATATTCACACTTTTTTTTTTCCATGGACATGTTAAGAGAAGAGGAATGTAGTCATGGCAACCATTCTTGAAAGAATTTTTGTCTCATCCACATCCTTTAACTAGAATAGTTAATTAAATCTTTTTTTTAATTAAAACTTCTGTAAGGCATTTGCTACAAGTTGGCTTGTAACATTGGGTGAAATATGTCATTGTCCAATCACGTACTCAACTAATAGTGGATCATTATGGTGGAATACTACTACTACTACTACTACTACTACTACTACTACTACTACTACTACTACTACTACTACTACTAATAATAATAATAATAATAATAACAATGGGGGGCACGGTGGCTTGGTGATTAGCACGTTCGCCTCACACCTCCAGTGTTGGGGGTTCGATTCCCGCCTCCGTCTTGTGTGTGTGGAGTTTGCATGTTCTCCCCATGCCTCGGGGGTTTCCTCCGGGTCCTCCCCCGGTCCAAAGACATGCATGGTAGGTTGATTGGCATCTCTGGAAAATTGTCTGTAGTGTGTGAGTGAATGAGAGTGTGTGTGTGCCCTGTGATGGGTTGGCACTCCGTCCAGGGTGTAACCTGCCTTGATGCCCGATGACGCCTGAGATAGGCACAGGCTCCCCGTGACCCGAGAAGTTCGGATAAGCGGTAGAAAATGAATGAATGAATAAATAATAATAATAATAATAATAATAATAATAATAATAATAATAATAATAATAATAATAATAACATTCAGTATTTACATACAGTATTTACACCGACCGGTGTAAATACTGTATGTAAATACTGAATGTTATCGGCGCTGTTTCTGTTACTGTTTATTGTCTTTTGTGGATTGCATTTTTTGTACTTTTTGTATTGTCTTGTAACTTTATGTCTGCACTGTTTTTTGCCCTGCACTGTCTTTTGTCCTGCACTGTCTTGCTTGTCTTGTCCTGCACTGTCTTGCTTGTCTTGTCCTGCACTGTTTGCACCAGGTTGCACAGTTGCACTTTATGTGGCTAAGACTACTTACATGTCCTTAGCCCTGTCTTTGTTTTATGTAGCACCATGATCCTGGAGAAACGTTGTCTCATTTCACTGCAATAGCTATATATGGTTGAAATGACAATAAAAGATACTTGACTTGGACTTGAATAATAATAATAATTCCAAATTCAGCTGCCGGCATTCGTGGAGCATTTTCATGTTGTGCATGAAAGGATGGTTCTCATTGGAAGCTGAACACACTTTTTTGAAAACAGAGGAATAATATCATTCAAACAAATGCTGTGGGTTGCAAAGTGACAGTGGTAGAGCAATGGCAGTGTCTCAGCATAGCAGGTTCAACTCTGAGAAACCACTACACACATGCTTGAGACCTGCATATAGCACCAGCATCCGAGTTAAAAAAAACATCTCATCTTTACTGACCCAACAGAGATATGTATATTTGGCTGAAATTATACATCGAAGAGAGGCCACATGTTTTTGATTTGTAAGCTCTAGGTGATAAAATAACCACGCGATCCTTATTGGCCAAGTGTCCTGTCACTATAGAAACCACAAAAGAGACACAAATGATTTTTCACTTGAGGTATAAAAAGATTGCCCTAAGCTGACATTTTCTTTCCAAAGCAAAGATACACAGTTGAAGTGTAGAATAAATTGTCACCTGCCCTGTCTAAAGCCCTTAATGCTATGGCAACTAGCAATAAAGTAGTGGAATTTAATAGCCTCTCATGATGGAATATATTACTAATTGCCGATACCAACATAAATTTGGCTCAAACCTAACTACGAATGAAGATTTATTTGTGTTTTTTTGTCATATTGCTGTTGGTACACTCAGCAGAGCCATCAGCCTGGTGATTGTGATACACAATCACACATTTAGGACACGAACAAAAGAGACATGATTCCTAATGAGCCCATAAACAAGAGACATGTGCAGGTAAAAATAAACAGGCAGAAATGATTCCTTCATGCCATCACACGTCCTTAGGCGAAGGTGCGTGCAGTGGACGCTGATAAATCCCACAAATATATTTCTATTGCTCCGCTTGTACATGTCCATTCCCATTTGTATAAAGAAACGCCCCCAAATTGCCTTATACGGTAAACAACTTCCATTCAGAAGAAACAGTGCCTGTTTTTGGCACTGGTTGTTGTGGAGAATGTGGTGCATATAAAAAGGTGTACAAAGATGAAATTTATCAACAGTGAATAAAACATTAAGGAAAAATTTATTAGGCACTTTTACAAGTAGATAAATCTTTTGTGCTTTTTTTTTTTTTGGAAACAATACACATGTGCATGCTCGGTTAATAAACGATGCCCCTGGTCTTTACATATTGAGTCACTGTTGTACAGTAAATCCTTTTACAAAGAATATGATACCACAGAACCTCTGCTTAGAAGAGACTCTCTCCACCAAAAGTCAGTGAGTGTGCAATGAGGCCATTAATCAGAGACACAAACAAGAGGCTAAATATAATTCGGAACTCAGCGAGATCAACAGATGAAAGTTTCGAGTTCATCAGAAAATGGAAATGTGGAAAATGTTCTCTGGATTATAGGACCTTTTTTTTTTAGGGGTCACTGAGAAACCCTTGTAGAAGCACGGTGGTGGAAGCATCATACTGAGTGTTATACTGCACCTTCTTGTTGTTTCCTTAAATAATCCTCCCCCTTTTTTTATTGACTTTTTGGCCTCCTGTAGGCATTGCTGTGGTTGCGCCATATTCTTCCAAAAAAGCAGGTGAATATTTAAAAAAAAAAAAAAAAAAGGCACTCTATACAACAAATGGGTTACGACATAGGACCATAAACCTATTCATTGGGGCATAATGATGATGTCAAGACCTGTGTAATGAATGAATGTAAAACAAACCATGTAGTTGATGTAAATGTTTACTTGATTGAAAATTCTGCCAGTGTGCCTCCTAAGGTTGCTGAGTATCCAGAATAAGAACTAATGTGTACAGCCCCATCTGTCTCCCTCACCCCTTCCTATCACTCTTTTTTTCCCTCTGTGTCTCCTTCAGGCTGCAGTTTGCATTATCCATCAAGCACATACTGTATGTGACCTCATGGTCCATTGGGGCTGGGAAATATGTTGCAGGAATAGAACAGAATAGCTGGAACAAATAAATGAACCTATATCGTCTTCCAGGCATTACAGAGTCGATCCTACATACGCGGAAGTTCCGATTCGATTTATTTATGAACATATATTTGATTGTAAAAATGTGTGCAGACCTGTATTGTATTTATTATTAAATACTGATAGCCATCATAATCATTACCTGATATTAAGAACCAATAATTTTGCATGCTTGAAGTAACATCAGAAAAACAGCTATGAGCTGTTTCAGTTAGAGAAAAAGACCCTTTCTGTGGTTTCATCCTTTTTACATCACAAAAACCTGTCATTTCACCAGGGGTATGTAGACTTTTTATATCCAGCATCATTTTTTTTTCACGATGCACTGACAGTTTGCGGTTTGAAAATGTGCCATTACATACAAACTGACAGAAGACCACTAATAAATAATAAAGAAAGCATCACCAGAGACCGAGACAGACAGAACGAAAGAGGAAGTGGAGAAATGCCTCAGGGTTAGAGACAAATGGATGTCTGACTAATTGCATTGTCTGGCTGGAAAAAAAGTGCACATCATTAGTGTCCTTAAGTGTAATCGTCCTCAGCAGGGATCACAAGGCACTAACACCCTCTCTCTCTCTCTCTCTCTCTCTCTCTCTCTCTCTCTCTCTCTCTCTCTCTCTCTCTCTCTCTCTCTCTCTCTCTCTCTCTCTCTCTCTCTCTTTCTCACTCATACACTCTTACCCACAGCGAGAAAATAGCCAGTGACTAAATCATTTGTTCTTGCTCCTACTCTCTTTTGTTTTTTCATCCCCATCACCTCTTGTTGACTTTACTTCCCTCTCAGTTGTAATATCCTGGAGCACAACCATCTTACACTCATCTATGCTGACCACTCTCTGTCTCTCTCTCTATTTCGTTTGTCCTATCAGTCAGCTATATAATGGTGTAACGAGCTGGTGCTGATTTATCAACATCCCCCTAGTAAGTAGTTAGTAACTAATGTGAGCCAGTGCTGTTGATCTCCAGAGCCTCCAGACAAACCTGCGAATGGGTCACCAGAAGCCACAATAAACTGTCAAGGTTGTATTTATAGCTAAACTGAAATGTTGCACAGCCCATATCATGGACTTAGTGCTTGTATAATAGTGCATGCGTAGTGATTTTTGTGTTTGCACAAAACAACATCGTGTCTCAGTTATCTACAATTCACGAGTGCTTTAGGTTGCATGATATCTCTCTTGGCCAGCAGTTGTATTTAAGTCTAGCACAAATGTCTGGCACTTTGATAAGCTAAAATATTTGAATTCCTGGTTGTGTTATAGAATGATATTTGATTGCTATATAAAATTGCAGAATATAAATAAGCCATTCTAAAATATAATATTCTATAAATAAAAAAAAATCCATGCCTTCTGTTGCAGCTCCCTATAGAAATCATTGCATTTTACCCCTCGCTAAGCTTCCCACATTCTGCCATTGTCAATAATAAACAGTCCAGTATGCTTCCTGGAGAACTCGGTCGTAAGCACTTTTAGTTTATCATGCATTATAATTTAGATGCTATTCAAAATTCTATTTTACAGGCTCCGAGCCAATTATTGTGGGTGGACTCCAGATGGCTAATTTAAGACAAAATTTGCAGAGATCGCAAATTAACATGATTATTCATGATAATCAACGTCCATATATTCACAGTATATTTAGCAGATAGATTTTTATTTTGAACATGTTCTACTTTTCATTTGTGCGTTATAATATCAGTCTAATCAGCGTTGGATTTTATGCTGCATAATAAAACTTTGGAAACCTTAGAGATTGAACTGTTTTGCAGAAAAAAGTTTGAAACCTGTAACAAAGTTAGCAACTATCGATATGCTTTTTAAACATAACCCTTTCATATAATTGCACCGATTTCTATCCTGCTTTTACATACAGGTATTTAAAGTTACGTAACAGCGGTTCCACTTTCAAAACATCACTAAGTGCCTTGTAGATGATTATGGCATAGAGGAGACTATGCAATTGTGTACCAAATAACAGCAATGTTGCTTTCAATGCTCACATTTCTGAATGTCAGGCTCCCTTTGAAATGGTCTAATTGCTGAGCTGCATCGTTTGTCTAATTTGCCTGCACTTCACCAAGGAAACAGGTTTTTTCGCAGCACAGCAAGACTGCCTCATCTTTCATTAGGAAGCGTTCTTAATTCTTTCACTTAACAGCTGTGAAGCCAAGCTTGGTTACATCAGTCTGATCAGATCCATCTCTGTCTGTAAAGCAGAAAATTATTATTACAGATAATTCCCCCTGATTTCATGCCTCGCATCTGGGTCAGGATTA
>NC_062533.1:6778014-6785514 GCF_022655615.1 Tachysurus fulvidraco
GTCCAAGATCGAAAAGACCTAACTGCAAAAAGTATTGCGCATTTTGGACTAAACCGGCTGCCGTAGTGGGTCGTTGGCAATATTTTCGGAAGATGAGCATGTCACAGTTTCGCAAAAGTAATGCTCACTGCCTCCTGAAGTGTCTTGCGATGCGTCTTTGCCGTTTGCAGTGCATTGAAATGATATTTTCAAGCCGCATCCGTACTTCATTCTGAAAATTAAGACTTTGCATAGAATGCTGTATACAAGCGATGTAGTAGATTACAACCACGAACATAATTGCATCGCGTGCTCGTCTCTCCACGGTGTAAGATGTATTTTCATCTTTTTGTTACTTCCAGAGTTTCGTTGGAATTTCCCGCACTTTTATTCTGACCAATCGAGAAGCAGTTTAGGAAATATGCTCAAAGACATGTGGCCAATGAGTGATGTGGATGTTATCACATGACTGCATTTTGGTTTGTTTCAACTGGTGCGGAACAGAACGATCAGTGTCGTGTGAAAAGGAACCAAAAACTGCTAAAAAGCTACAACGTATCATTTTTTTGCTTTTGGTCCGGACCAAATGAACCGAACTATAGGTGTGAAAGCACCCTATGTTAAGGTTTATGTGGTATGTGCATTTATAACTTCATTTCATTCTTAATCTCATTCTTGGATTTTAATCATCCTGTTTATCTATATCTAGCCCAGCTATCTAGTGCAAACATTCAAAAAGAATTCAGTACTTCTACTGGTACAGCTCCTTTTCTGTAACAGGAAAGCAGTACTACTGACATAATAATTAAAGTTAGGACTTGAGCTCAGGTGGCCATGCAATAACAAAGTGCATCATTTTTTCCAACATCATATATTCAAATCTCTGCGTTCTACAAAAAAAAAGAGAAGAAAATGAATAAATGACATTGGTCTATCAGTGCACTTGTGAATGAAACATAGTTTTTAATGGAACGTGTTTGACCAAAGGTCCTAGGTTAAAGAATTCAAAAATGACTATCCATATACTCTATCTTTATTTATCATAAGGATAAACCTCTGTTTATTGATATAAGTTTTCTTAGGTATGTGCTTGTCAGGAAAACATGGCATGGACATACAGCATTTTAACTACATTTAGCTTAAAGGTGGGGTCTCTGTTGTTTGAAAGCCAATGTTGACATTTGAAATCATAATCATGCAAAGGACGGCATATATTAGTTCTGTGAAACAAAGCAAAACAGCGTTTAGCTCAGGAGTTATTGACTCGGGGAAACTCCAATCTGTGAATATGTGGCCAACTTCCTGCTCCTTCAGTTCTCTCCAGCGCTGGAAAGCTGATCCTATATTAACACGTCCTACTTCTTGCCTTATCGTAAGCCTTTCTTCGCTTTCTTTCTTTGTTTGTATCCTCTATGTCAATGTTAAAACCGCTTTTTGCTGATGTCACACATTGCTAATGTCACACACTGAACAGTCTCTCCACTGCATATTGACAAGACATGCCCCTTTCTGCTCATTGGCTACACGTCTGTTTTGTTTTTGTTTTGTTTGGTGGCCCAATGCAGTTTTCTGAAGCATTTCTCAAGCAACAGAGACCCTACCTTTAATGTTTTATCTAAAGCCAGGATACAACTGAGCAGTTGAGGGTTATGGGTCTTGATGGGGCCAATTAAAGTCCAGTACCTTAACCACCAATATTATTGTTCTACTACTGTCCGACTACTGTCCACCATTCAAAGTTTCAGGTTTATTGTCATGTGCATAAACAGAGCTTTAAGCCTTTATATAGCTTATAGTGAAATTCTTATTCTATAGTTATGAACTCCTACCCAGGTAATGTATGGTCTGTAGTCACAAAGTGTTATAGTGGGGGATATTGCACATATTCATTACTATAAATTATCAAATGATATGTTACATAATGTACATACAGTACAAGGATAGAACATGGTGCATATAGTGGGTCGTGCTTGTGATGGGGTTATTGGTTAGAGTTCCGCAGTCTGACGGCCATTGAGAAGAAGCAATCCCACAGCTAGCTGGGGCAGGATCTGATGCTGTCTGCTTGATGTAGCATCCCATTCTCATTAACTAACAGAGTTGGATAGCACTGAATATGGATATTCTCAGTCAATATAGTGTCATTTGTAATGGATATAAAAAGTCTACTCACCTCTGTGAAAATGGCATGTTTTTGTGATGTACATTTGTTTTAGACTCTCATTGTGAAATTACAAGGTATAAAAATGAAATGAAAAACAATCTAAAAAAAAAAACCAATACAATACAATACCCCAGTTGCATAAGTCTCCACACCTGTAAACTTGAAGCACCTTTTGATTTTATTTCACCACTCAGTCTTTTAAAAGTCTACCAACGTACCAACTTGACCTGTCAATATTTTAACCCTCTTTCTTGCAGAAACATTCTAGATCCATTAAATTTTAAGGGCATCTCCTGTGCATGACCTGCTTTAAGTCACACCACAGAGTTTTAATGGGATTCAGGTCTAGACTCTTTTCAGTCTTTTGATTAAGTCGTTGCTTTGTTGATTATGGTGTATGATTTGGTTCATTGTCATACCGAAAGGTGAAATTCCTTTTAATCTTCAGCTTACTAGCAGACACATGAAGGTTGCACTAAAATTGACTAGTATTTTTTATTTTTTTATTTATGATTCCCTGCATCTTGCTAAAATCCCTATTTCTGGCTAAAGAAAAGCAGGAATAAAGCATGATGCTGCAACCATCACCACCATCACCACCACCACCACCACCACCACCACCACCATCGCCATCTCCATCACCACCACCACCACCACCATCACCATCACCACCATCACCACCACCACCACCACCATCAACATCAACACCATCTCCATCACCACCACCACCACCATAACCACCACCACCTTTTGTAACTAGTCTCATCTGATGGTAACACATTTTGACACAAGTTGTAGGGGGATTAAGTTGAGCTTAGATTTTTGTTCACATACTGTAGACCTGACCTGAAGAATATGAGTTTGCTCAGATTTTCCTGCTGCTCCTTTAATGCTGCTGTTGATCTTTTGGCAGCCTCCTTGGTCAGTTTTTGTCATTATGGGTCATACATTTCGGAGGGACGTTCTTTTATACCCGATCCCCTGATTTATATGTAAGCTCTTTGTGGACCATGGTTTCAACATGCAGATAAATCCAAGAAGATACTGTATAAAGAAAACCTTACAGAAACAGCTGATCTTTAATCGGCGTTAATCAGAATCATTGAATTGATGACAACTGTAATATAAATAGTTTTGAACATGAAATTAAATGTGATTGGTTCATTGTGAACACAGCCACATCTCTAACATCCATATTTATCCCAAAAGTATTTGGATTGTTTTTCTTCTTAATTCCATATCTTTTAGTTTAACACTGAGGTTGGAAAAAGTCTGAAAGCATGATTTGTCTTGGTTGAATTTCATGACATTACAAACACTACCATTTTAAAAGGGCTGTGTAGATTTTATTTCTGATGAAAGTCTAAAGAATGTGATTATTGAATATTTGTCAGCATAGAATAATAATAAATGATATGACTACGATGACATTTTATACTCGATCTCTTTTGATTTCCATTTTCATAAATGGTTTAATCAAAGGTGTTTGTAACATAAGCTCAGAACTGTAGAAGGTTTTATACTTCTTTTCTGCCTGATGGGAAAACAAATGCAATTACTTTGTACTGTATTAGCCCCCTGGGACGTGAGATAAAAAATCATAAAAACAACTTTCTCAGTGTAATGGCTGTAGGATCAAATCTGAGTTATGAGTACATATGTTCAACATTTATTTCAACACAGAATTCAACAACTGGCCTTGGGCTTCCATTATACTGTACTGCTAGTAATCAGGGTTTCAGTATTGAGAAATAAGTCAATATTCATATCGAATATACTTGGCTATTTGGTCAAATGTACTGTATGTGGATGTCATACTGTAAAATTACAATGCCTCTATGCACAAAGTGAGCTTCATTAAGTGTGACGTGCACTAAGCCCTGACTTGAACACTTTTGGGATAAACTGGAATACTGACTGCACCCCAGACCTCCTCACCCAATATCAGTGTCTAATCTCACTAATGCTCATGTAGCTGAATGAAAGGAGACCCGACCTATACCTGTTTTTTTGACAGTGACCTTACCTTGCATTCTGAAAATATCTGCTTCGCTGTCATTAAAGTGCTGAACTTATGGTCACACTTGTATCTTTTGCTACACTCTGTTCTTGACAGTGGACATTATATGTAGACATTTGGAGTGGAAGAATTTTATGTTCAGAGAATTTTTTTCTTCTAAAGCATGAAGCTTACAGGACAAATAAAGATCATGGTTATTAATGTGAAGGTGCAGTGTTCCTTACTAACTGCCTGCTCGGGGTGACAGTTAGATTGGGCTGCTAGTTTCTATTTCTATTTTGGGAAATAACATGAACTAAATTCTTTAGCAAATATCAATGACAGGTACAGACAGGAATAATAGTTGCTGGTACATCTTTATTTAAGAGTAATTAATGCAAAGATGTCAGTGGCAGACTTTACACCATGCCTCCAGTACTGCCATTACTACTTTTTAGGGAAGCAACTCTAATACAAACGAATACATTCGGACTAAATAGATAATGTGTTGAGAACAGATAAAAATAGGCCTACTAAATTGTTTTCGAAAGCCAGTACAAGCGGAAGCTTTTTACTTTCACATTATTTATGCTTGAGCCAAGTTCATTAAAATGATTTGAATAGGAGATGCGCTATTCTGTACAGGATGGAACAAACAATACACAAAAGAAATTATTTTTTTTTAATGGAGCTGCCACTCTATATAGACCATTAAGATTATATTCTGTATATCTCTGCTGAGGGTCTCCAAATAAAATTGTTTAATTTATTTGAGAAAGAATCGACTTCATATACGTTCATAGTGCATTTTTTTTGTTTGTAAATTAATTTCTTCTGCATTATTAGAAGGTGGCTATTGTTTTAAGCTATATAATTAATGTAAACAACAGGCAAAGATATCACTGGGAACACAATGAACACAAGGAACACAATGAACACAAGGAACACAATGAATCTGTTTGAGACTAATTATGAACTCGAGTGAAGTAATTAAGGTTGAGAAGTCCTATTTAGACCAGGCCAGTTTCTAATTTAAATTTCAATACGCATAAATATCGTAATTCCAGTAGAAAAGGGCTGGGTGACAGCGCGGTACACAAAAAAACTGGGTTATTTTGTTTCACACTACTAATACTTTACCTGGGGTTAAATATGAATCCTGGTTATTTAATATCTGATGTTTCACACTGTACATCCTTAAACCCCGGCTTAACGTACTGTGTTGTATATTTCCCGTGTCAACAACAGGATTGGATAAATACAGTGCGTGACCACTTTAAATAACGGCTTGTCTACCGCTTTTGCATCAGTGAGAAAAAAAGGCCACGTACTGTAAATTCTTCTCGACTGTTTTAAGTCTCCTCAGATACACAAAGGGAAGAAAACAAAGGGAAAAAAGAAGGGAAAGAAAAAACAAATATAAACTTTGTGCATGATATGAGGCAGGAACAGTGTGTTGTTAACACTTGCTAACCCTGCTTCTGAGCAGGGTTACACAATGTCTGGTTAAAAATGTTTCTAACTCCACCTACAAGTGTGAGATGCTCCTTTACCCATTGTTAAAGGTGGGGTTTAGAATGATGATATCCCAGGGATACTGTAAGTACAGTGTGAAAAGCTCAAATCTCTGCTTCCCAGATCACACTGCGGCCTAGAAACATGGTCACCACAGACTACAATGCCCAGTACATCACCAGCACAGTCACAATCATCTGAGTTCTAACCATACACACTTGTTTCCAATCACAAACAAACACCTCATACACACAAACTCTCAGTAAGACTCTTTGTGAAGTAACTCCCAGCGTATGTTTACCTCACTTACCAAGCATGTTGTATCTCGCTGTTTATCTTGTCTTGTTTTTGGATTTTGCATTTGCCTTTATCACTTTGTTTACTGATCGTCTGACTAGCTAATTCAAAATTCTAATTCAATTTATTCGTATAGCGCTTTTAACAATTCCCATTGTCTCAAAGCAGCTTTACAAAATTATGGAAACAGATGCGAGAGAGGAAAAAAAAGATATTGAATACTAAGAAGTAACGAGACTTCAACCAGGGCTAGAACATCAGGATTGTAGAAGTAGCTCCATAAGAAGAGACGATCAGGCTAGGAACTCGGAACACTGGGAGCTTGGGAGTGGCATGTATAGCTAGAGAGAGGGAGAGAGAGGGGGAGAGAGAGAGGGAGGGAGGGAGGGAGGGAGGGAGGGAGGGAGGGAGGGAGGGAGAGAGAGAGAGAGAGAGAGAGAGAGAGAGAGAGAGAGAGAGAGAGAGAGAGAGAGAGAGAGAGAGAGGAGAAAATTGTTGAAAATGGTATGATTGTAATCAGGTGATGGACAATGTAAATTGTGTACAAACTGAAAGGGACTCCAGCAAGACTAGCTATGACAGCATAACTAAAAGGCTAGAGCCAAAAGGTGACAGACATAAGGGCTTCCTGGGATGTAAAGAGTCCCACCACTCCACAGACTGCAACCTGAGCGACTTGCGAGGGTGGCAAACCAACAGCATCCAGACATCCCATTTAACCAAACACTCTATGCCAATGAACCCTCCAGATCTGCTCCTTTACCTAAGAAAAGCTATTCATATAAAGCTAGACTAAACAAATGTGTTTTTAGCCTGGACTTAAACACGGAGACTGTGTCTGAGTCCCAAACATAATTTAAAGTCTGTTCCATAACTGTGGGGCTCTGTAAGAAAAAGCACTGCCCCCGGCTGTAGCCTTTTGTACGTGAGGCTCTACCAAATAGCCTGCACCTTTTAAATGAAGTAGGTATAAAGGGTTCATAAAAAACCAAAAGATCTCTCAGGTACTGTGACACAAAACCATTAAGTGCCTTATAGGTTAGTAATAGTGTTTTATAATCAATGTGAAACTTGTCTGGGAGCCAAATCAATGTGGATAAGATAGGGGTGATGTGTTCATATCTTCTGGTTCTATTTAGGACTCTAGCTAGTATTTTTATCCCTAGTTAATATGGTACTACAGTATTACATAAAAATGTAGGGTTGTTTTTGTTATCTTCAATAAGGCTGGAGAAATACACCGATCTAGCAGCACTAAGATTTTTTGTAGCTATGAAGGCTTTCCTTCCATGCCAATCGAAATACTGCTAATTTAGTTTGACATCATTTATGTTCTAATTTATTAGCTGATTGTTTTAAAGTTCGTGTTGTCGTCGTACCAGGGTGCAAATATTTTCTCTCTAATTACTTTTCTTTTAAGTGGAGCTACAATATCTAGGGTGTAGCGAAACGCTGACTCTAAATGGTCAGTCTGTGTGTTCTGTGGGGTCAGATGGTGATAATTCTGGTAGACTGTTGGTAAATCTCTCTGCAGTAGTGGATGTAA
>NC_062533.1:6790514-6878014 GCF_022655615.1 Tachysurus fulvidraco
AATCATATACACCGCACCAGTGGAAATGCAGCAGGCCAAAGGGGTATGACAACTTCAGGTAATTTTTTTTTTTTTATAAATTTTGGCTCATGTACCTCTGCTGCATAGCTCATGTATCCTTGCTGCGTGCTGGCTTATCTAATAATAAGCAGGCATAAAAGAGTGCTTTGGTCCTATAACAAGTGTGAGTGTGTGTGTGTGTGTGTGTGTGTGTGTGTGTGTGTGTGTGTGTGTGTGTGTGTGTGTGTGTGTGTGTGTGTGTGTGTGTGTGTGTGTGTGGTCCTACCCCTAGGGAGACAATCTCTCCCCTGGAAATGAAAAATACTCGAAATGTGCTTTATTGCCATCATCCCTGCTCCCCTCAGCACTTGAATCTAATGCATTTCCATCGAGCACAGCAATAATTTACCACATACACCCCCTCCTAGCCTGTTTTGTGTTTTCTTTTGCAAAGGAAGTACAATAAAAAAATTATTTAAAAAAAACATTCTGGGAAGAATCTTTATAACAAGTCTTAATCAGTTTCCCCTTTTACCTACATTGAAGAACAAACATATCAGTACCTTTAACGTCCCTTGTGTATAGGTTTGTGTGGACGAGTAAACAGGAAATCTGATGTCTGAAAATAGGAAATTGTACAATAGTCTGTATATAGAATATACTGTAAAAGGGTGTGTATGGATTGCCTTTATTTATTAATATTAATAGTCAACTCAATAATTGAAATCAGAATGAAATGCTTCCAAGTGTACGTCACTTTGCATTACAAATATGCTAAGGAATGTTTTTAAATAAATACTCAAGGATGACCCAGTGTAAAGAACCCAGTGTTCACACTCAGTGTCGGTGATTTAGGCTGAGGTTTATGATGACTGACAAAGACAAACGCTGCCTGTCTGGTACGAGCAGTCAGCAGGGATCCTGTGAAGCTGGCGTGTGGCTGAGTAGTTTTTTTTCCTATGGGTGATATACACTAATGCTAGATATAAAAACTGCAGGCTTTGCGGCCCAGTGACACAGCTGAACCTGAGCCCTAATACCCACTGAAGCAACCTAGCCCCAAATAAGAAATATTGACCAGTTGAGTGCTGTGGGATGGGGTGTGTGGTGTAAGACTCAGACAAACTGTATGAGGGAGAAATATTGAGTTTGTTTCCCCAGATTACCTGTCAGGTTAGTCTGCAGCATTTCTCTCCTTCGCTCTGTGGCATTACATTATGTTCCTACCGAGCACCCATCAAGTGCCTGACAACCCAATCTCTCCCAAAAGAAAACAAACAATAAAAGCCCCAGAGGAAAAATGCTTTTCAGAGACCCCATTCAAAGAGAGCGGTGAACTAAACAACATGACTAAAGCCCTTTACCTGGACTTGGGGTCAGCCATTTGATTTGTCTTTATGGAACCCATTCTCGGGTTTCATACTTGCGTGCCTCTCTTTCCCCCTTTTCTGCCTGCTCTTGTAAAAGTTAAAAGGCCAGTAGGTGTGAAGGAAAAGGTACTTCATCCTGTAAATATATCCACAAACACTTTACAGCAGTGCTCTGGCTGGATGCCCTTCTGACTTAGTCAGGTACAGGAGTAGATAAACCTTATTTAGCTCTATGTAGGACCTTGTGATACAGCATCCTTATTTGTCATCAATTCTCCAAATGATTTCATCGTTGTAAGACCTCCTGGGTTAAACGTTGAGAAATAGTCCCCTGTAAGATTGTAGCCTCATGTGTAATCTAGTGAATGTGTGAATGCATGTATTCATGATGCCCTGCAATGTACTGGTGTCCCATCTAGAGAATGTTCCTGCCCAGTGTTCCAGCCTAGTGTTCTACCATGTCACTAGCAGGAACAATTGGTAAATGAAGATGAATGAATGAATGAATGCCCATTAATCAGCTGAACCCCTGGAATCAACATCAGATCATGTGGTTTTAAGTAAAAAACCAACCTCTTCAAACTTGGCGAAAAAAGTGAAAGTCTGTTCCAATAGCAGTAGTAACAGGGAAAATGTGAACAGCACATCAAAAAGAATCTGAATCTTTTGCAATGTATGCATCTTAAGCAAAAATGAACATCCATCTGCAAACCATAAAGCATCCTTTGATTGATATGGTTCTTCGAATTCTACTCCTGTTCTCATACTAAGACTTGCAGAACTTCTTGGCCTCAGTATAAAGATAATGCCAGACCTGGGAACATTTCTTTGTAACTATGATTTGGAACATTTACTTAATGGCATATCCGTCTTATGGAGAGAGCAACCTAAGACGTTTGAATTTAGATTCCACCAAACCATAAGACACTTTTTTTTTAGCAAACACTGGAACTTATGCTGATGGATGTCTGGTCTGTATGACAGCTATACACTGATACAGCTAGCTAGCAAACTGTTGGTAAGGTAGCTGATAGATGAAGTTTTATTAGTTAAAATGGCACAATTTTAATTGGTTGTTCATGTTGTGACAATTTCATTGAATATATGCGTTCATTATATAATTATACACTCAGCAAGTCCATAAGGAACCCATCAGATTTTATGTTTTCAGTTGACAAGTTGTTGCAAGTAGAACCCTGTTAAACATTTATACTGTATATATCTATAAAACATCTAAAGAATACTTTCTTTGGATGACTTTTTACTTTTAGTCTATGCTTCAGATCCCAAAATGTGTTCAGTAATTTTGGTGTGTTAGCTAGCTATGTCCGGTTAAGTTCACTTTTATTTATTTATATATTTTTTAAAGCGACCAACCAAACCCATGATGAATAATCAAACAGTTGTTTCTGTACATAAACTCTGGATTTTTGTGAATACCTGACCATCACACTCATTATTTTGTCCCCTTTGCTGTTATAATAACCTCGATCAGATGCTGATGTTGGGTGAGGAGTTCTGGGAAGCAGTCATGGTTCCAGGTCAATCTGAAGGTGTCCAGTCGGCTTAAGTTAGAGTCAGGGCTCTGTGCAGGACACTGTGTGTTGCCCTCTTTCCACCAGAAAGAATCGGGTGCTGGTTTGAAGTTGGTTCCACTATCAAGCCTTCTAAGAACCAGTTTGCCTTTCTATGGGCTACAGAGAGCCCTCACAGTGCCAAGTCTTACGTCAGTGTATACAACTTTAATACTTTACTGTAAATGCTCACGCCTTTGAGAACCTAGTGTACATTGGCATCCAAACGTGGCGAATCCTGATTTAAAATGATTTAAAAATGGCACTAACAACATTCTCTTTTGTCTTATTGGTCACAGTAACCCTGTCCCCAGCCCCTGACGCAAGCGGGAACCACTTAAGAACCACTTTTCCTGGTTCAGAGCCGGTGATGTGGGTGTCGAATAAAAAGAACAGATTTTAAATTAGGCTCTGGCTCTGAACCAGCACTCAAACTGCCTTGGTGGAAAAGGGGCAATGTAAAGTTCTAAAATCTTGCGAAGTGCGAAGTGTTAAAGTATTTAATGGAATCTTTAATGGAATCTTTTTTAATATTTAATGGAATCTGTTAAAAGTTGGTGCTTCTTATACCATTGTTTGGAGGCATTGATCTTGTTTGCATAGCCCGCGTCAGGTAATTTCCATATGAATGGCGCGCACGCGGTAGGTGGGATCACATTAGCGCTAATGAGTTCGAGCCAGAAAAACTGTACCTCTCTTTACTTTACTTACAGATTACACAAAAAGACAATATTTGCTTTCAATTTTAATTACCTCATTTAAAAGTAGACATTTCAGGCTTTCATTAGACATATGTATCATGTTCGTGTGATAAGTATTGGCGGAGTTGTCAGTTCATGTTTGTAACGTGCTTCATGAAGATGGTCAAGGAGACAGAGATGTCTGAATGCACACCCTGGTTATTTTCTTTATTTGCCAAAAGTACAGAGTTTTGTTGTTATTATGAAGGCAGTCAAATAAAAGTAGACACTTCACAGTTTCGAATGATATATTACGTGTATGTGTATGATTATGAATGATGGAGTATTTTAAGTGGATGTTACGTTGAAGAGGAAAAAATGCGCTAAAGACGCGCCAGAGCGCCTTTGGACCCCAGAGGGTTAACTGCAACACTGGCAAATGAAACATACAATTGTATGTTTTTATTGTACTAAAAACATTTTGGGGATGACACACATATGGGTGCGATAGTCAGGTATTCACTAACCTCTGACCATATAATGTACCAAAATACTGATCTCTATAAAAGTCCTAGTAATTTACTTCATAACTTGAATTATAAAGACATTAGTAATGCATGGATTTAGTTTTTGAAGACAAAATACTACTAAAAGGATACTGAAAATACTGACCCCTAACACTGTACACTGTACATCCACAGAGTATACAAGCTGTCCTTCATGGAGCTCAGAAGGCATGTCAAGTATCTGAGAAATATAAAGTCAGGTAGTTAATACATAACAAGAGAAGGATGAACAGTGGAAGCAGATCTATTCATCATCTCGCTAAGACTTAATTAATATTTCAGGCTTAAGCTAAGCACAAAAGCTCAGCCTTCACAATTATGTGCCCAGCACACTCACACTGACTTGAGGGGAAGAAGAAATAGTGTCCTTCAGAGACCAATAAGCAAAGAGGACAGCAAGAGTCAACCATTTATGCTCAAATACATTCCCTATGATTAGAGACAAGCACACATTACAAGACTTTCAAACTCGGAGAATCGCTGATGCTACATGAAACTCACACTACGTGACTTTAATTACTTTCGATTAGTTGATTGATGAACGTAGGGCTGTGCAAACTACACAAGCAATCACAGATGGTGCTCCCACACTACATAAACTTTCACCCTGTAAGAAGTGTATCAGATCCCCAAATCCCAATTTCACATGAAAAAATCTTTTGATTGAAAAATCTTTGTCACTATTTTACTCAGAAGCAGGAGAATGTTGATTAAATATTGGGTGATTGCAAGGGTTATCTGCTCTGAAAAGAGAACTAGAGGTATAGTTAAAATCACAGCTATTTTTACACTGCACACTATAGGACTTAATGTCACATTAGTTATGGTTTTGCTGTTCCTAACAACTATTTGGATGTGTTATGCCAAATAAGTTGTATAATAGAAGCAATGTGACCAGATTCAGGGATATAATAGGCCTGACAGCAAGCCTAGGCATTTTGCTTTTCAGTAATATTTTAAGGTAATGTAAGGTAAGGGACATTACTGTCATTGTGTACAATGCAACAAAGTATAGTTAGGCAACTCCCAGACAGCAGCTAGGACATTAAATATAACACCCTAAAAGTACACTGTAAAATATATACAAGATTGCACATAAGTGTAATGCCTTGATTATTCAAATGTAAATTGAAATGCAGTGGCTTGGTGGTTAGTATGCTTGTGTCACACCTCCAGGGTTTTGCGTGTTCTCCCTGTGCCTTGTAGGTTTCCTCTGGGTTCTCTGCTTTGCTTTCCTCCCCCAGTCCTAAGATGTGTTGTAGGCTGATTGGTCACTAAATTGTCCATAGCTCATTTGTGTGTGCTTGTGCCCTGTGATAGACTGGAATCCTTTCTAGGGTGTACCCTGCCTTGTGCGCTGAGACTCCTGGGTTAGGCTCCATATTCCCCAAGACCCAATAGGGTAAGCGGTGTAGAGAATGGATGGGTATTTAGGTGTGTACAGAATATTGCACATTGAAATGTATATATTAGACATAGTATAAAACCAATAGAGATATATTGCTCATTTTATAAAGTGAACTGTAGTGTGTACAAAGTGTACTATAGGGAATTTAGCAGCAAAAAGTAAGCTTAGTTAGTTATTTAGATTTCCTCTTGGACACTGATTGGACTTGTTCTTGCTTCTAGTTGCAAAGTGGTTTAGCCTATACTATTAATCACCAAGAATACACATGCTTGAAAATATGGAAGCCTTTGTGGTTGCTTGCAGACAAAAAAATCACATGACTATACTATGCACAGTACATGAGCATTTATTACGGTCCCATGGAGTAGCAGAAGTAGCCACAGTGCCCCAAAATGAGTCAGTGAGAGGGAAATCAGGCCTGTAATCATATTGTGTGCTCTAGGCCTAATTTCCCTAGACTCTGTGGGGGTTCTCTGGAAGAGTGACCTTGAAGCTGAAGAACTTGAATTACACAGTGCAAAACTATTCATCAGATGCAGGTAGATGAAGGTCAGACTCTACAAGATATGCACAGATGTGAACCGAGTATGTGACAGATGTCAGCTAGCATTGCTTAGTTACACTCATAGATACACATTTTTTGGTCCTTGTCCATGTTTACAACTTTTTCTAGCATTGTTACATATATAGAGTCTAGGAAACTAATTGAACCATATCATGTGGTGGCTTTGTTTCAGTGTCACACCTCCCACACTGTCAAGATAATTGCATTTGTTAGCCAGATGTATAATTCGGTTAAAATGAAAATCTTCAAGACCACATTTTCACTTTCATGTCCATAATCATATGAACCTTGCAAACCAAACTTGCAATTAAAGGTTCATTTCAATAAAACTTTTTCATAAATATCCATTACCGTTTTGTACTATCTGTGGTTTGTGGTTTCATTACACATCATTGAGCAACACATAATTTAATGCATTCCTCATCATAATATTAAAATCCCTTATGGCACTAGAATGGTTAGTGTTTACTAAAGTTTAAAAGTTTAAACAGCGCACAGTGAATGAGGTGAACTGCTATTTACACATTGTCTTATGAGTGCTATTTCTGTGCCATCTTGTCTAGGGTATATTTTTCCACAAACGTAGCTGTGGTGTTTGTGTGTGAATATTTTATTGGGGGGGAAACAATAAACAGAGCTTTAGCTGGAAAAGAACATCAAAAAGGTAGAGAGGGCCTATGACCACGGAAGAGAGCAGAGTAATAATGAGAAATAAGGAAGGCAAAGCTGACAAGGTCTGGTACAATAATGATCTGGAACTCAGTTCACATCAGTCTATGAAGCCAATAAAAGCAGGAGACATCTTGAGAAATCTCCCAGGATCTTACACACCTGGTTCTTCTTCTTTTAGGGGTTGCCATGGCAACTCTTTTTACCAACAATGTGAAAAGTTCCAGGAGTTTGGGAGGCCATGGTAAGAAGAGGAAGGTGAAAGGCATGGGCGTGAAAAAGTTTGGTGTTTGTGCTAGTGCTTATAATCAAAAAACAGTCCTCAAATAATAAATGTGTTAGATACTGAGAGAGAGAGAGAGAGAGAGAGAGAGAGAGAGAGAGAGAGAGAGAGAGAGAGAGAAGAAGAAGAAGAAGAAGAAGAAGAAGAAGAAGAAGAAGAAGAAGAAGAAACGAAGGAGTTATTTTCCTTACTGTCCATTTTATGCATTGCAATGTTAAAGATTATTATAAGCCTGACACAACATACACTGACATACAACCCTTTGGAGTCTGGTTCCTCTCAAGGTTTCGTTTCTTCCTCATATTGTCTCTGACAGATTTTCCTTACCACTATTGCCTTTTTCTTATTATGGAAACATATAAATGGAAATGTTTATATATAAATGGAATCTTTGACGTTTTTATTCTGAATTTCAAATTCTAGAAAGCTGTGAAGTTGTCCATTGCTATACAAATAAAATCAAATAAATACAAGTGCTATACAAATAAAATTGAATTGAATTTATGTAAAACCTTTCTGTAAAAAATAAAAATAAAAATCTGAGCAACCTAAATTATTTTAATACTAATTTTGTCTTATTTTTTGACTTCTGCTTATTGGCACAGGAAAAAAATATAAATATACAAACGTTAATTTTTCCACCAAAATGAATCGTTAGAGACATTTTTGTATGTCAGTAAAGAAGGTAACACTTTTCAGAGAAAATGCTGGCTGTCAGAGATTACCTGCAAAAACAGAAGCAAGTGTGACAGTCAAAGTCTGTGGAAAAACTGTCAGTTTCTTAAAGATGCTTAGAAAATCCTACCAGCAAATTTTCTCATAAAACTACTCAAAATGTATCTTAGATTACTGGGGTGTTAAAAATAAAGCATCATGTCATATACAGTATTGACTTGGTTTAGTTTATTGATGTTTACTTCTGTTTATTTACTTATCTATTAAATTGCTACTAATATTTAATTGCATTTATTTTGTAGTTTAATCCAAAAAAATAATTCATCTTTATTCTATAGCAATTTATTTTGTAGTTTCATCCAAAAAATTAATTAATCTTTATTCTATAGCATTTTTGCCCAAGTCTCTATACATTGTTTACATCCTTTTATATAAAACCCCACGTCTAAGGCATTGCTGGACTTCTGCACACTTGTACAGTGAAGCATGGTGGTGGGAGGATCATAGGATCATGATGTGATTTTCTGCAACAGGTGAACATGTAAAGACACTGTTGAGGAAAGCCTGCTGTACAATATACTGTACATGACCGTAGACATGACATGACTACCTGAAACCTTCACCTAAGTCATTGCAGGAGTGTGTCAGTAGCTTTGCATCTTTGTCGCTGAGCAGAGCTGGAGAGATGGCATGAAACAAAAAAATTGGAACAAGACACCTGGAATTGGGAGACTGTATGCTTTCTGGCCAACACTACAACCTTTATTTATTTATTTATTTATTTATTTATTTATTTATTTATTTATTTATTTAAAGCTTTTGTCTCTGAAGTAACGTGGAGTAAAATTCTAAAATATTATTTTGTAAATGTGATATTTCAGATTTGTAAATCTTGCTTTTTTTTTCTTTTTTTGATCTCAAATCTTGATATTTATTTAACATATTATTGAATACACAATCCAGTATGTTACAGCTCTACATACATCAGTACTGGTAGTTAAGGTAATAATATTTGAGTGTAGTATACACAGTTTCCAAAGGTCAGATGAGTGTGTTTCATCAGCTGTGCAAACAAAGTGCTTAAGTCCCCTTTTGAATATACAACACACCTTTCCCCTATTTTTCTGGAATTAGTTATGTTTTTTGGGGTGTTTTGTATAATGTTGATATATAGGAAGTAACCCAGTACAAAGGTGGGAATATAAGAGGGTGAGAGTGTGTTTTTAGAGGACCACACCTACAGTATGTTGTAAAGCAGCAGATTGGAATGATTTTCTATCTGAAAGGAGGTTCTTCATGGACTGGATTTTTGTCCACATTTAGAGGGCAGAGAGTTTAATCTCTCAAAAGGTTCTTTTCTGTGTCATGCTTTATTTCACAGATATGACTGAAACACATTACAAATGTTATCAACAGAAGCAGATACTGCCACTCGTGTGTGTGTGTGTGTGTGTGTGTGTGTGTGTGTGTGTGTGTGTGTGTGTGTGTGTGTGTGTGTGTGTGTGTGTGTGTGTGTGTGTGTGTGTGTGTGTGTATGTTCACATGCATGTTTGTGTATTTGGCTTCAGTTGCACTCTAGTCATGTATCAGCTTTGCCATGTGTTTTATTCTCTCTCTCTCTCTCTCTCTCTCTCTCTCTCTCTCTCTCTCTCTCTCTCTCTCTCTCTCTCTCTCTCTCTCTCTCTCTCTCTCTCTCTCTCTCTCTCTCTCTCTCTCTCTCTCTCTCTCTCTCAATCTCTCACTCACACTCTCTCTCACACACATTCCAGCTCATCTCACATCTATGGATCCATTAACAGTCCATGACTTAAAGGTGTCTAGCTATGTTTATCTTCTTTCCTTAGAATAGAACTCGAATAAGTCAGACACGCATGCACAAATTTATAGCCTCCAAACGACTGCGGATGTTCTAAATACAGGTGTTGATTCTGCTCCTGACAAGCCATAATTCAACCCAAACTTCACCTTCAAGTATAACTTCTAGTATACTTCAAGTATAATTTTAGTCTAAGCATGCAATATTTATTAAAAACAATGCTAATGACACACAATAACCTTAGCTACATTTAAACTGTAATAGCATGAGGAACAATGTAACCAGCAGTCTTACTGACTGATCCTGTTTCATCAGAAACAGTTTCAAACTTTGCAACACTTTTGATACTCTGGGTTGTTCGTTTTAACTAGATTTCTCACAAGGATTTACTTTCAGCATGTGATATCTTTAAGAACATACGTTCAACCCAAGGAGTCACTGAATAAAATATGAAGTCCTGTTTTTGCATCTTTCATCTTTAAAATCCTCAGCTGGAAGCTGGAGCTGCTCTACTCTCCCTTCTGACTGTGTTAACACATCACATGGCCATCTTCACTACAAATTCTCTGCATGAAATTCTATCAAATTAGCTTAAGACGGCATCCGGTCCTCACACAAATCTGTACAGTAGTTCTTGTTTTACGGGCCACTTGTCCTTACTCTGTTACATCTATTTAACTGACAACCAATTGTTAGAAAATAAATGTTTTGCGATGAACAGAGTTGGCAGAGAACTTGAGTAATAACTAATCTCCATTTTCACACCCAAACAGGGACGTTTAGGTCTCAATAAGCAGCAGCAGCAGCCTCAGGCTCTCAGTCTCATAATTACACCAAGCTTGTGTAATGCAGCACTGTTGGGAATGGATCATGTTTAATTATTATATCAAACACTAATTATCATCCCATTACCTACAATACTGCCATACATTCCCACACAAGGTGAACATAAACTCCTAAAAATGAGCTTTTCTTATTTTGGAAAATGACTTGAGCTGCCTAAATCCATGTTGAGATGGATTAGTTTCACTCCATAAAATGAAAGAGTTTCCACCAGCCTTGAAATCCTAAAAAAACAATCACAATAATCTCCATCCTCTGACAATGAGACCAAGGAAGAAAGTTTGAAAAGCTTTTAAAAAGGGGTAAAAGTAAGTACCTACATTATTGCCATGCCGTGGCACCTCCTCCATTTTTTATATTTCTTCACGCTTCATGAGTTTTGGGAGAGGCCCATTTATTCCGCTCCCCAAATCACTCACTCATCTGGTATCCATAGTTTCAGCCAAGTATACTGCGTTTAAGGCCAGAGATAGTCCATCACTGTTATGATGGCCTGTCAGAGGGAGAATATGGAAGCGTATGTCTCAAATTGAAATAATAATAATGCCTGTCAATCATCATCAGCCTCCTGATGAGCATCAGTGGTTCCTGAATTTCGGTATCCCACAGTGCTTCTCAGCTACACTTCCTTCAGAATTCTTCCTGAACAAACTCTGTCTGAGTGTGTAAGATCAAATACAAACATCAGACATTCTCTGATTGCCTTGTCTGTATGGCCCAATCAGTATCATCACCATATTAAGTTACTCCACTGGCAGAGAACTTGTCAATATCTCAGAGAACATCTTGGTAAAATTTGACTTCAGGGCTTATTTATCCCTTTTTAAGACTCTGGAATAAAGAATGGCATATTGCTTTACTTCTTTATTTATTTAAGGTTGAAATAGTTTTTCCTATTTTCTACTAGTGTTTACTGCGGCTTCTAGACAAATCCCTGTGTAGCAAGCCTCTATCTTGTTGTATGACATAATCATGTATAGCAAAGTGTAAAAGTCATGATATTTCTTCTTCATAGCTAGTAAACGTAAACACCTGCTGGTTTGTATGCTGCGCAGCATCCCTGTTGTCTTTTCCTCCAGAATTGACAGGGATTCAAAATCTGACAGTGGTTATTGATTCCTTCAGCAGGTGCAGGATGGGAACCCTAACACCTTTGGAGTCTTTTCTCATACTTGTGCAAGAAATGCTTGAAATTGGACAGTATTTGCTCAGACTAAATGAATAAATGATAATCTGCTCGGGATGCAAGGCACATTTCCGCCGAAGTTAATATGCTGACGTTAGTAATCGCAGCACCATAAGTCGTGTTTAATGTGTCTATTAGAAGTACATGGCTGACACACAGCTGAGAGCTCTACTGTTTATTTTGAATATGTGTCCTGGTCCAGGCACTTGCCCTTAAGTTGAGCCTCAGGGAGGCAGCGTGTGAGGCAGAGAGCATGTAACTTCCGGTGTTCTCACACATGCATTAAACATCAGCTGCCACTCAAACTTTAACTACAGGTTCACAGTGTAATTGCTTCCTATTTTAGCGAGACCAATGCCAACTGCATAGCAATGAGACAACAGCTGCAGATACACACATCGACAAATACACACACATATATATACACACACACACACACACACACACACACACACACACTAAAATGTTAGTGTACTTATGTGGAGGGTCACATTCTATCTCTCTCTCTCTCTCCCTCTCTCATGTACACTCAACTTATAATTAGAGAGTGATTTCATTAAATTTGATTAATGTAATTCATCTGCTACTCTCAGAGCGGGGATATTGCTGTCAGGCATACAGATGGACACATAAGACATAAATGGTTTATTATAACCAGTAAGGGTTTAATCTTTTTTTCCCAAGCCAGGCAGTTTCTCAAATACATTCTACCAAACTGATCCTGTGGGTAAGGAATGTGAAAGTAACCACTAAATCTGATATAATTCTCTTTATATTATTATCTATCTAGACATAGAAAAATAAATTATGTAACAAATTTAACTTCTTAAATGTGGACACTACAATGGATATACAGTATTTGGCGAAGTTCTTCTCCATTCTGGCAGCTGTCAATAAAATACTCGCTTAGACGAGAAACCGTGGGAATAAAAACCTAATAATAAATTGGAGAAAAAAAACACCAAACGATATGATTTAGAGATGAACATTCAGGTAAAAAGGATAAAAGTTTTTTTCATCTCATCTGTCAATTGTGGTGCCTTTTACTTTCAATAACTAACCCAGTAGCAGGGCATCAGAATTCAGGAGTTTGAAATGTGTTCAGGGTTTTGTTTAAAGATTTAGTATATTACATGAAAATGGTCCATAACATGTGGTTTTGGAATGTCCCATTCCAGATATAGTTCTTTCTTTGCTATTATGATATCCTCTGTTGTTCTGGGTAGGTTTTCCACAATATTGATTGAATATAATGTTGTGGGGTTGAGGTCAGGGCTCTGTGCTGGACACTCGAATTCTTTCACTCCAACCTTGGCAAACTATGTGGTCATGAACCTTTTTTCATAGTTCCAGTGTAGTGATTGATATATTACAGCATACAAAGACATTCTCTACTATTGTCTGCCTCCAACTTTGGGGCAACAGTTTGGGGGGAGGGGGGGGGTGAATTACATCTGGGCGTGATGGTCAGGTTTCTGCCTACTTTTGGCCAGATGTATTTCCAGTTTATGTTTCTAAAGTCCTTAAATGTTCTGGTTTGTTTTATGTGTTTTTCATCATTGGTTTGTCACTATTTAGTCAAATTTAGATGCATTAAGGGGCCTTTTAAGGGCACCCTCAAATTACTATACCTAAGACCACAGTCCTGGGAACAGCCTGGAATTGGTGTTGACCAGCATGGCTTGCTTCATATTTTTGAACAAATGCCAAAAATCTCGAATTTACACCTCGTTTGGGGTTTTCGTGTTCAGCACTGAATTCCTTTGTGGTTTTAGACTCTATAGTAGCGATTAAAGGCTTATATGAAATAGACACTAAGGGCTTTAAGAATTTGCAGTATTTCTGTTTTCACCAAGCTTATTATAGGAAATGTATTCATAAAAATCTTTAAAGTAAAAGGTGCTATCAAACCCATTCTGCTCTCTGAGATGCCTCTAAAATTTGACTGTGTTATCTTCAGCCACAAAAGGTCTGTGGTAATTTATTCAAACGGAGGTAAAAACATCTCACACTGAAATCCAGCAATGTATTGACTATTTTTATATTGTACTTGCAGCGATAAAATAATGAATTTGTTTATACTGATTTCAAATGCCTAATACAATTTCCATTCAGCCGGCAGAATATAAAGCTATTGTACTGGTAAAAAAGACCCAAACTCGGGGATAGCTAAAAGAAACATGATTTATTACAAGGAACATAACACAAAAACACAAAAGTGGGAAACACTGGGGAAAAGAATAAAAACCAAAACTCAAAAACCAAGACGGAGCACACAAAGGCAATACAAAAACGATACCAAGGCACGGAAAAATGGTGAAGACAATTAGACACATGAGGAAAGGGTGTGCTGAGGTGTGAAAGACTTAGACAAGGGCAGGGCAGACACGTGAACCTGAAACGTGACCTAAAAACACATGGCACCAGTTTTATACAAAGGATTAAGATATGATCATACACATTTTAAATGCATGATTTTGGATGTCTAATGATGGCAAAACAGTTGTACTCTTGTGTACTATGTTTAACTTCTATTTAAATAATCAGTTTAAAGGTTACACAGCTGAACAATTACCATGCATGCTTAAAATACAATTTAAACAATATTGTAGCATTGAATAAATACAATAAATAATCAAATGAACTGTAATATTACTGTATTTTCTATTATAAACAATGTAAAAAGCAATAAATTTGACTTGACTTAATAGTCTCATCCCTGTTATCCCACATTAAGCTCCCGGGATACCAATCCTGGAAGGCAATGATTCCAGCAGCATCTAGAAAACGTCCTTGTTCATTTTAACCGTCTCTTCCACTGGCTGAGTTCAGCTGGAGTGTGCTTGGTTTTTCACCTGCTGTTCCAAATTATTCCACAGGGTTTAAATGGGATTGAGGTCTGTGCATTTTTGTCCTGGGATTTAAGAAATGTTCACAAATACTATGTCTTGAGACTGACATGACATTGACTTCCAGTTAGGTGAAACAGAGTGAAACTGTTCACACACAACTATCTATCTATCTATCTATCTATCTATCTATCTATCTATCTATCTATCTATCTATCTATCTATCTATCTATCTATCTATCTATCTATCTATCTATCTAGAGAGTGAAAGAGAGAGAGAGAGAGAGAGAGAGAGAGAGAGAGAGAGAGAGAGAGAGAGAGAGAGAGAGAGAGAGAGAGAGATTTTGTGTATATATAAGCTTTACAGTTTTGTAGTTTACAGTTACATTTTATGTTACAGATTGTCTACCAGATTGTCTGTCTTTGAGCCACGGGTGATTCGCTTTTTGGCTCTTCTGTAACATAACAAGCTGCTTTTGTTTGTCTCATTAAATTCATGGAAGAGAAAACAGAGATTCTGGTAAAGGACAAATTGTATATAATAGTTGTATAGCTGCTGTAGAAGATAAATCAACACAGGAACTGCAATTTTGTGTAATTAGTGTAATCAACACATCTCTGTAAAATGAAAATAGATATGACTATCATAAGGGGTGTGACATCACATCGCAGTTCCACGTTTGCTACATAAACAATGTAAATCGCGTTCCTGTGTCAGCCACGTTAAAACTGGGTATGTGAAAGACAATTTGTGAACTTTCTAATTAGTGCCAATGTTAGCCTAATGAAGTTGTATCAAACTAACTAATTTGGTGGTGATAAATGCTAGCTTAGATTAGATACCCACTTTAATCATTCTATATAACATTACCAGATAATTAACTAGCTAAACTGGTTCTGTTAGAAAAAAAATGCAGACTGCTGTAGAATATGAAATATTTGACTTCTTTTATTTGTTCCACGCTTACACTAATTTTTATGTCACATTTTGTGAGTTAAATAATTGTGTTCTCTATCCGTATGTTTATTGTCACCAAAGTATATTCTACACAAATATGTATATTAAAGGAATTTACAGACCTGCTACCAGTCGTGATGCATTTTGGTGGTGACCATGACTGAGAATTTTAGCAGCTTTGTGTTCTTGCATGTTGCAGAAACAAAAAAAGGTTTAGGGGAAAAATATAATAATAATGTAATGTAATATAACCAGATTTGTGTATATTATGTGAAAAACACATCCGACTGCAGATATGAGGAAGTGGTAAAGGTTTTGGATTACTGCTTAGAAGGTTGTTCAAATCCCAGGGCCACCAAACTGCCACTATTGGGCCCCTGAGCAAGCCTCTGAACCTTCAACTGCTCACTTTTGTTAATTAGATAAACAAAAGTCGCTCTGAATAAGGCTGTCTTCCAAATGCCATAAATGTAATATATGTGCCATGCTCGATCAGGGGGGTTCAAGAAAAAATAATCAACTTCCAAATAATAATTAAATAAGTAAATAAAAACTAAAGACAATAGATGAGAAATGGATTGTCTTTTAAGCAAGTGTGTGTGTGTGTGTGTGTGTGTGTGTGTGTGTGTGTGTGTGTGTGTGTGTGTGTGTGTGTGTGTGTGTGTGTGTGTGTGTACATGTTCATGTTTTAGAAAAGTGTGTCAGCATAGCAGGCAGGCTGTCAATAAGGCAAATGAGGACTTGATGCTGTTTAATTTCTGTTGTGATAGAAGTCCCCATTATCTGTTCAAAATGCCTTGCCACATTGTTATCAAGATGGTGCAATGAGCCAATTTAATCCATTAGAGTAAAAGGGGTCTGTTCCGCTGCTCTCTCATGGAGTGAATTATTGCAAGATTTTAGCACAGTGAAAGAACCAAACTCTTAAAGATACAATTAGAATTCATGGATTACCTGAAGCTAAACATGAATCTATCTATCTATCTATCTATCTATCTATCTATCTATCTATCTATCTATCTATCTATCTATCTATCTATCTATCTATCTATCTATCTATCTATCTATCTATCTATCTACACTATGACGTACAGTAGATGAACACTAATGTTATATGTCACCTGAACATCGCACCATCTGGACAATGCCCCTATGCACAAATCTAAGGTGAAATACATGGTTGGAGGGAATGTACTCAAATAGCCTGCACAGAACCCTAACTGCGACTAAACGGATCACCCTTGTTGTGCACTGGATGGCTGGCTGCACCCCAGACCTTTTTTAACCAATACCAGTATCAGAATGAAATTCACACAGCCATTCTCCAACATCTAGTGAAAAGCCTTCCCCGAAGAGTGGAGCTTATTAGAACAGAAAAGAGGAAATAAATCTAGAACGGAATGTATATCAAGCACACTGTTGGCCATACAGTATGTCCGAATACAGGCCAAATGACAGATGCATTTTTAAGCGTATCTGCACATTTCTGTTCTAGTCACTGGTTGTAGATTTGAACATTTTCACTTCTTCTTCTGCATTTACATTCTTTGCTGCCTTGGATTTGTACTTTGGGTCATTATTATTTTAGGTCATTTTTTTCTTCATTTTCAGCTGTCTAACAGAAACTATAGGTTTGTATAGGTTCTGTTAAAATTCAGTGGTATTTGGTGTGATCCATGGTTCCCTCTATTCCTATGACCAGAGCCCCAGTCCCAGTTAAAAAGAAGCAGCTCTATAGCATAATGATGCCACCACCACCATGCATTCTCTGTGCTGTTCTATGGTTGATCATGTTTTCTGTATTATTTTTGCACTAAATATATCTCTTAGAACTATGCTCAGAAAGTTTTACCTTGGCTCAACAGATGTTAACACAATTTTTTCACATGTTTTGGGAAACTTTAGGTGGGATTGCATGTTTTATGTGAGAATGGGCTTCTGTCTAGACACAGTCTTTCACTGCCCAGACATGTGAAAAGAGATTGTTGTCACATGCAGGGAGCAAGCAGTACTTGCCAGATATTCCTGCAGCTCCTTTAATGTTGCTGTCAATCTCTTGTCAGCCTCCCTAATAAGTTTTCCTCTTGTCCGTTTTCAGGGACGTCTTGCTTTAGCTAAAGTCACTATGCCGCTTCATTTTCTCCCTTTGTTGATGATGGCCTTCGCAGTGTTCCATGTTAATCTAATGTTTGGAAATTCTTTGCACTCCTCTTTTGATAGAAACCTTCAAACCTTCACAGTGAGATCCCATACATGCTTTAAGAGCTTTCTGCAGACCTTGGCTTCAGCAGTGAGACGAAATCAAGTCAAGAAAATCCTACTAAAAATCAGAATGACATAAGAGTAAATGTGATTGTTTATTTCTGAGCGCACTCACATTTCCCATGATAAAAAAGTGCAACCAGTTTCATTTAATCCAGTTTATTAACCAGTAACCAGTTTTTTTCATTCTATTTTTCTTCAGTTTTGTTGGTTACTATATTACTTACCACCATCATAATTATTCTGATAATACAAATTAAATTTCTAATAGCATAGTGTCAGAATACAAACTGTCTAGATACATTGGATATAAAAATTCTACACACCATAATAAATTGTGAGTTTTTTGTGATGTAAAAAAAATGAAAATTAAACCAAGCTAGTGGGGGCACGGTGGCTTAGTGGGTAGCACGTTCGCCTCACACCTCCAGGGTCGGGGTTCGATTCCCACCTCCGCCTTGTGTGTGCGGAGTTTGCATGTTCTCCCCGTACCTCGGGGGTTTCCTCCGGGTACTCTGGTTTCCTCCCCCGGTCCAAAGACATGCATGGTAGATTGATTGGCATCTCTGGAAAATTGTCCGTAGTGTGTGTGCCCTGCGATAGGTTGGCACTCCGTCCAGGGTGTATCCTGCCTTGATGCCGCCTGAGATAGGCACAGGCTCCCCGTGACCCGAGGTAGTTCGGATAAGCGGTAGAAAATGAGTGAGTGAGTAAACCAAGCTAAATTGGTTTCTTTTTGTTATATAGTAACATTATATATATATATATATATATATATATATATATATATATATATATATATATATATATAATATTATATATGATGTAGAATTTTTATATCCAATGTATCTCGACAGTTTGTATTATGACACTATGCTACAGTATTAGAAAGCTAATTTGTATTATCAGAATAATTATGATGGTGGTTAATGTTTGTTTCATTTTTATGCCGAATCAGCACTGAACTACAATTCCCATCAGCCCCTGCATGTCCCACAATTAGTGAGCATTTATACCTGTTTTGCATTTTCACTTATCATAAGCCCTATTTAAAATTCTGTACTTGTGTGTTTTTTTCAAGCTTCTGTTGCCATCATGTTTTGTATGATGTTTCCTGTCCAGAGCCTTGTCCAATGTCTGTCTGTCTGTCTGTCTCTATCTGTCTGTCTGTCTGTCTGTCTGTCTGTCTGTCTGTCTGTCTGTCTCTCTCTCTCTCTCTCTCTCTTTATTGGTTTGTGCTTCCTTGTTGTTTTTTGTTCCTTTTGTACTTGCATCTGTCCTTGCCTCCACTCTTGAGATTGAACACATAGCTCTTGTTACTGAAAGTTATCTTTAGATAGTATTTTCCCATGTACTTGGTTTCTTTGCAAGAGGCACTAATTTATGGACATTATATTTGTATAATAAATATATGTAAAGCTTTCTTGCACATTAGAATTTCTCCGATTCATTTTTTTCATGCTCAGTGTAAGTACATACTCCACAGTGACTCCAGCAGGGCAATGGTGGCTCAAGCTATTAAAGAGTTGTTGATCTCTGAGTTGTTGATCGGGGTTCAGGTCCCATCACTGCCAAGTTGCCACTGTTGGTCCCTTGAGCAAGGCCCTTAACCCTCTCAGCTCCAGGGGTGTTGTACCATGGCTGACCCTGTACACTGACCCCAACTTCCAAAGCCATGGACTGATCTTGCTTCTACCATCAGGTACCATTAGTATTACAGCTTCTACAGCATATATTATATATATACAGTATATAGTGTATAGTGTGTAATGTCTCCCGTCATATAGACATGTTGGATATCTTTTGCGGTGTCAGCCAGAATGGCATTTTAATTGTCTTCAGCATAATTAATAACAAAATAATGCTTGTTCATAATCATATGCTCAAAGATGTTTCTTTTTTTAGCAGCTAAATTAAATCAAGTCAGAAATTAATATTACCTGATAGGTTTTAAATGTAATGTACTATGAAAGATTTTGTTACATGCTTATCACGTTAAAATAACGTTTTACAATGAAATGTAGTAAATGTTATTAGTTGTATTAGACAGTTGTATTTTGTTATCAGGTGAGAATTCTGGCAGGTCTTTTGGGTATAAATTGTTAATGTTGCACTTCTTCAATACATAATGCACTGTGAAAAATTTATTAGCATAAAATCCTCAATATCATATCTGATCTGTGTTGATAAGTCAGCTCTATTTACAGCGTACTTTGGAGAGAATGTCTCCAGTAACCACCCATGATGCACTTGACTACATGATCCTTTGATGTTGTTAAGCAGAATGAATTAGCATTCATGCTACACGTGCTTTGTGTTCATTTAATGCTGTCCACTTGAGACAGTGGGGCTTAAGTTGGGCAACAAATGCACACAGCTAATTGATTCTGAATTTATTTTTGCTTCAATTTATCAAAATGTCCTAATTTAACTGTAATTACAGTCTGACCTACTCCAGACAAGTATGTTTATGTTGATTTGACGAGTAGGATGTGCATTTCTGTTGGTTGTTACATATTGACATGATATATACAGTAGTCATGATGTATTAACAGTCACTACAGGTCCAGTAATTTGTCAGTCAGTCTGTGCACTGCACGACAACAATCTTTCCAGCTGTAGATCCTTTTAATGAAACACTTTTTTCCTAACAGAGCAAAAATAAACAAAATATTTGGCCATAGCGGGTGTGAAATGCCTTCATTTATATTAAAACTATAATGAATTCAGAAATTACGCTCATACTCTTACTTATAAGGTGCTCAAAAGCTCCCTGTTGCTCAATTGCACTTGACTATATAGTACACAGTAATAGAAGGGAAATGACTTATAATTACCCTCTCTGGTGTCTCCCAGATGTGGATGGCTTCTCTTTTGAGTTTAGTTTCTCTCAAGATTCCTCATATTGTCTCCAGCAGTTTTTCCTTTCTACCGTCGACCTCTGGATTGCTTATTACAGATAAATATAAAGTAAAAAATCTAAAAAAAATTTTATCCTGAATTTTTTATATTCCTGTAAAACTGCTTTGCGACCATGTCCATTGTTAAAAGCACTATACAAATTGAAGTGGATATTAATTCCTCATATGTAGTTATGTCAACTGTTGTATATAAGCAATATTAGACCTGCAGTCATGTTGTACTGTACATCAGCTTATGCTGGATATGTTGACCAGTCCATGAACTCTATATCCCATCTTGGACCTCGACCTAATTCCACCTCCCAGAACACACACACACACACACACACACACACACACACACACACACACACACACACACACACACACACACACACACACACACACGGCAACCTTTATAAGGCATTTTCACTCCCTCACTCTCTAATAAGAATACACTGAGTTCGCCTTGTCTCTTGACTACACCAAGCCTCTGAGTGTGTGTTTACAGTTCTGGTTTCAGACTTTATTTCTGCTTACCTGTGTTTTCACCTAGCCCAATTTTATCCTGTTTGCCAGTCACCTGACCTGTGCCTGTTTTTTGATTGCGAGTTCGCCTTCTATATTAGATTTTTTTGCTACTTCTTCAATAAACTACCTCAACTGTATTTGTTCAGTGTGACAGCACACTTGCTCAAGTAATGTTGCTTAAAAACTACAATAAGTCCACCATGGTCACAACATGTACGTTACGTTAGAACGTTGCATAACAAAATTGGTTGAAATGTTATATGTAGGGATGTAAAAAAAATGACATGGCCTGTACTGGAAGTTCTATGTTCTATTCATTAAAAACACTGGAAAACAGTAGAAAAATGGGGCTTCGAAAAAAAGTGACTTTTTTGTTCACAGATTTTAACAACAACAACAAAAAGAAGTAAAACAGACTAGATTTGTAAAGTTTGTTGCGACAAACTTTGATGTTGGCTTTGACGATGCAAGTATTCGCAAAGGCAGGGTATGTGACGTCATCGGAAGTTCCCCTCATTGGGATGAGTGTTTTGATATGTCTCATGTCCATGTTGTAAAAAGTTTTTTGATTTTGCATATTTTGGGGGTGGGGCTGCGGCCCAACCGAAAGGCCAGTCGGTACACCAATTTAAAACTTTTTTCAGAGTATCACCCTAAAGGAGATGGCTGAGTTTGGTGTAGATAGATTGAAAGCTTGCCGAGTTATAAACCTCCAAATTTTATAATAGGAGTCTATGGGAAAAAGGCCACTTTGAGACCCAGTACCAGAAGTACCAGTACTCTGATCGCTTAGAAAAGTAATAGCAACAAACTTCAGACCGGAATCTACAACATATCCGAATTTGGTGCATGTGTCTCAAAAGCCTTAGGAGGAGTTACTCTTAAAAAATTTTTTCTAAGCTTAAATAAGAAAACAGAATGTTGGCGTCTACAAAGCCAACATAAATATTCAACTCCTGAACCAGAAACCCAGCACACTAACTGTGTTGGGGAGAAAAAACAGCAAATTGATATTAAGCTACATTTGACAGAAACAGCCATCTAATAAAATTTTATCAGATTTCCCTCCGTTTTTGAGTTTGTTACATTCTAGAAAGATCAGATACGTTGTTTTGACACACTATCAGAATCTATTATACATTTGGGATGCATTTACAGAGCTGCTGTGAGTCAAAGGGGATCGTTTAAGCAGCATTTCATTATCATATGATTTTCTGAGAACATTTCTTTTAATCGCATTGAAAAACATGTTGGGGGGCACGGTGGCTTAGTAGTTAGCACGTTCGCCTCACGCCTCCAGGGTCGGGGTTCGATTCCCGCCTCCGCCTTGTGTGTGCGGAGTTTGCGTGTTTCCTCCGGGTACTCCGGTTTCCTCCACCGGTCCACAGACATGCATTGTAGGTTGATTGGAATCTCTGGAAAATTGTCCGTAGTGTGTGAGTGAATGAGAGTGTGTGTGCCCTGCAACAGGTTGGCACTCCGTCCAGAGTGTATACTGCCTTGATGCCCGATGACGGCTGAGATAGGCACAGACTCCCCATGACCCGAGGTAGTTCGGATAAGCGGTAGAAAATGAGTAAGCGTGAGTGAGAAAAACATGTAATTTAACCATTTCAGACATTGAACTGTCTATGTATCTCAGAAAAGACCTAAAAAAAAAATAGATATTCCAAAACATTACGTTACTTACGTTATGTTTAGTAAAAGCAAAGTAATCCCTGGCATCGTCTGCACTGTGGGGCCATGTGAGGGTATAGTCCAACCTTGAAGATATAAGAGGCTCTCACACCATGTTTCATTTCCACTTTCATTTACTGTGACGCCCACCATTTAATGCTGTCGCTCAACCATGCCCCCAATGCCACATATTCCCACCTCTCGATTCAGGCATCCAACCTGCAGCTGATACCCTGCAGGTCCAGAGAAAAAAATCAGTGACAGGTGTCCAAACACCCAGTCTGTAAAGCCCCTCAAAATGAAAAAGGCTATAGAGTTATATAAAATAGGGCATAATCCAAACAATTAAATAATCTATTCTTAATGTTCTGTAGCCACTAATCTGTTGAGCTGGTGTGACCATATCATTCTAAAACATCTTCATCATGGGTTTATACCAACAAGCATTTTTAACAGTCGTTAAACTTTATTCATATGCAGACAATCTCCCAGTTATTCACCCATGCAGGCGAGAGAGAGACAGAGAGAGAGAGAGAGAGAGAGAGAGAGAGAGAGAGAGAGAGAGAGAGAGAGAGAGAGAGAGAGAGAGAGAGAGAGAATGAGAATTATTCATCCGACAATTTTTCAGGCTTAGGTAGACACATTAGTTTGGAATGGAAGAGTTCGCCACAGAAATGTGAAACTCGGAGTGGGTTAATTAAAAAGTCAGGCATTAATCTTAATTTATGAGCTATCTGAAGACGAAGGGAGTGCGCGAGAAAAAGATGAGCAGACGTTTGATCTCCCTATTAGAAGATAAAAGTGAGCCCTGTCAGGCGATTTCACATGAATTCATTTGCACTGGTGCCTGAGTTTTTGCTTCTGGGGGTTATCGTTGGGGATGTGGTAACCCCTTTCTCTCTCTCATGCAGACTCCTTACAAACACACACACATTTCTGAGTGCCTGAAAGCTGCTCTCGTGATAAAAGTACAGCAGTGTTTTGGGAGGTGGCAGAGGGAGAGAGAAGAGTGCTGGGAGCTTTGATCAGCACAAAGAGAGAGTGACAGTCACTCGCAGGCAGCGCTGTGGGGGAAAAAAAGGCAACAGCATGCATGTTAACGCTGACACCGCAGTGATCTATCGAGCACAGTCTGACTTCTTAACCCTACTAAACACTCTCACCAAGCAACATAGCAAACCACACATCCACACAAGTCAGGGCAGTATCTGCCTTACTCAGCTGCACCCTTTCTGAATCATCTCATTTGGAGTCAACAGTTTTAAACAACTCCACAGTGATATTATTTGTCTCCTTTATCACTTGACGCTCACCAAATAGTTTTTTTCTTTCAACCATTAAACAATGAAAAGGTTTTGCTCTTATACGTTGGAGTGGTAGTCAAAATACTGTACATCAAACATTAGGAAAGTGATGGGAACCCAGACACTAATGTGGTGTACTTGGTCCTTCAAGCATAAAATCAGTCAATCACAAAACCTCCACAAATATCGCTTAGCATTTATTGAGAGCTGCTGTTCAACCGCACCAGAGCAACCTTCATTTTTACTTATGAGCATTAACTCCATGTTTATTTTTGTTATGAAGTGTATTATGGATGGCACAGGTGGTTATCATTTGTTGAAATGGTAAAAGGGATTTTCAAAGACCAGCGTTCACCAGATAGCCGTATTTCTTACCTTATCAGCCAGGCCCACATTTACTATGAATGCTCCTTTCTCTTCTTCACACTAGTTTTCTGCACAATAAAAATCAACAACAAAAAAAAAAATGATGGTGGTGGTAGGCAGAGATCCCAGAACTGATATGAAAGGAGCTTTTGTCTACAAAACTATGTACTATGTTTTACTTTGAATTTTGAAACTGCAGAATGCCCTTCCTGACACAACCCTCCCATTTTATTTGGGCTTGTGACCGACACTGAGAGTTACCTCTTCAGTGGCTGGGTTAACTCTCTGCCTGGGAATCAAACCCAGGCCACAACAATAAGAGCAAGGGAGCCTGATGCTGGACCACTAATAGCTTCTCACTCACTCACTTTCTACCGCTTTATCCGAACTACCTCGGGTCACGGGGAGCCTGTGCCTATCTCAGGCGTCATCGGGCATCAAGGTAGGATACACCCTGGACGGAGTGCCAACCCATTGCTGGGCACACACACACACACTCATTCACTCACGCATTCACACACTACGGACAATTTGTACTAGTAGCTTCTGTTAACACTTAAAAAAAATAAATATGTTGTGACATAAAATCCTCCAGCCTTACAAGGAGAGGTGTGAGATCTAAGAATAGGCTGAATAAGGAAGGTACATTTTATGAATTAAATAAAGATTTATATGCATATTTAAATATTGAATATGACCATGTTAATATCGTAAAATCAAGTAAGCTTTTAATTCAATGACTTCTGACTTTTCTGGCTCATCTGGATTTTGTGTATACCTTCATCTGCTTTTCTCTTACCGGCATCAAAGCACACTATTATAATTTTTTTATTTCTCAGAATGTGTCATTATATTCTGATGTTAATGCTAAACTCCAGCATTTTCCTCTTCATACTGTATCACTGTGTACATGTATCATTACCACAGACAAGACTTTTGACACATTTCCCAGAGAAAGAATGGAAACTATGAATGAAGCTGTGGATTTACATTGTACTTCCAAGTCATGTAGTCATGCAATAAATACTACTGTCAGAAAGTGTTATAATACCATTTAAGTTCTAGCTAAGCCATGACAAGTAACTTTGGTAGTTGTTCTGCTTTGTAGGTATGATTTGCTACATAGGCTCTCATCCTCAGTGGGACGCAGATCTGATTGGGAAGAAAACCACCAGGGTTTTCCTACAAATAATGAAAGCAGCAGTGGAAACATTGCCAGACATCCTGGGGTCACCAAAAGGATTTTGTAATTCTGTACAGCAAAGAAGGAATCATCTGTAAAGAAGAAAAGACTATACCAGCTATATCAGCAAGACCTGTCATGGGTTGCATCTTTTTTAAGTGGCATGTCTAGTTCTTGTTGATATGGCACTGGCCACTTATACAGTACCTTGACAGACCTCTCCCATATCTGGCTATCACTTGTGGGTGGAGATGACATGCATGTGAATGTATATGCAATTTCACAGCACCATTGTACAACCTCAGCAGATGAGTTGTTCTCAAGTTCTGCAAAAGATGTTCTGCAAAGCAGCTAAAGCAACTTGACCCTGTGCTGTCCTGATGATTAATTTGGCTGACTATTACAAAATCGTCTAAGTGGAAATGAGGAAATTGTATAACCGGACAAAAGTTCTAAAGGCCTTCAGTTGTTCTGTCCTTAGAATCTTGGTGATGAGAAGGGTGGATGTATTGTGGCCAGTGAGCTCCTTGGAAGGTACTGTACTTCAGAAACTTGTTTAACCCTGTGAGATCGAAAGTAAGTTGGAAAGAACGTCTTGTTTTAAACCGTGGAGAGTCACTTCACATCCTGACTCAGCTGGCCCACCAGCAGGAGTGAGGTGTGCAAACAAGGGAGGGAGTGAATACAAAATTACCAACAAAACTACCAACAAGATAATTAGTGTCTTGCCAATGCATAAGATATTGTACACTGTCGCCAGAGAGTCGTTTGTTCACCTGCAGTTAGAACTTGAGCAATATACACATCTGGAGAGCTGAAGCCTGCTTGAGTCCCTCTTAAAGCACACTGTAAGCTTGCTAATTCAGCAAAGACCTTCAACAGTAGCAAAGTAAACGTTAAACCATTTAACCTTACTCAGGCTGACGGCATCATTAGCATGGCTGCCACGGCTGGTTAAGAGTCGGTCATAGGTGGCTATAAGCCAAACTAGACCCTTCCCCAGATGCTGCCTATAAAATGGTGGAAGAACTTCCAAGAAGTGGCTTTAAATGTAGCGTCCTTACACTGCACCATTAAGAAGTAAAATGTATGAATGTCCACTGAGCCATAAGGAGGTTAACAGGTTTCCATGCCAACCAAGCAGAACCCACACCTGATTCCACTTGTTTAATCAGTTCATCTCCGGGTCTCCAATCAAGTGTGCCTCTGACTTAGTTAGAATAAAAGCCTGCAGCTACACTGGCCCTTTGTGGATAAAATTGAAGATTACTGATCTGGAGAGTAATTTTTGGATTTTTGTTGCACTTGTTCGTTATTGCCAGGTCTAGATATTTGCAACTAACAATATATTTAGACCAAGCAGCTTGGGATGTGTACTTTACCACTCTCGGTTGTTCATATTTATCTGTACAAGCTTTGCCTGTGCCAGGCAGTTTTCTATTCACTCTAAGGTAAGTGGTGCTGGCACTCTGTTAAAAATGATTTCGATGATATTTTACAATAGCTTGGTAGTAAACGGGGTTATGACTAATGGTTAAATCACTAGAAGATATTTGGCAAACAATTTGTAATGGAAAGTAAAAGGATTCTTGGTGCACTGTCTATGCAGTAATGGGGAAATAATGATCTGTATGCTAACAATGATTGGCAGGTCACTGGCTACATCGAAGCATAAAGGGAATTATCGACAAAATAAACTAGATCCAGAGCATCGAAAAACACCACACGGAAACATTTCTCTGCTCTTTTGTATGCAGTTTCAGGTCTACTTTAATTAATGATTCATGCTGAAGGTTTATTCTGAATAACAGCTCTAACCTAACACAAGCTATCCGTATCAAAGTTCTTTTGAGAATGGAAGAGATGTAAAGAAAAAGGGGTGGAAAGGGAGAAAGAAAAACTGAAAAGGAGAGGGAGAGGGAGGTGTGTGTTTCTCTCTTTGATGGAAGAGAAGTGTCAGAGATTTAGGCCATTTTAAGCACCTCTACTCAGTACAAAGTGCAGTATGCCTTTGAGGTCAAAAGGCATCAGAAGAGCCTCGCTTCAATCCACACAATACATAAATAAGTGAAATGGCAGACCAGTGGACGAGATGTGTGTTCCAGCCTTAGGCGACTTCAAAGCCAGGGTGAGAGGGGGGAAGAAACGAGTGAGAGAGCAAAAGAGAACAGTAAGAAGACCAGAGCCTTTGCAGAGCACACATGACCTGGTTAGTGCTTGCCTGTACACTTAGTCACACACACACACTTGCACTAACACAAGTGTGAATATTTACATAGTAACTATATGGACTTCTGTCTATAAGGTGATGAATGACAGCTGAGAACATATTGGGAATTCTCTCTCTCTCTCACACACACACACACACACACACACACACACACACACACACACACACACACACACACACACACACACACACACACACACACACACACACACACACACACACACACACACACAGAGAGAGAGAGAGAGAGACACCCTGTCACATTACATCCTGGATGATTCACTTTAAATAGAATGGCTGAACAGGAAGAGAAGAAAGGGATATATATATATATATATATATATATGATGAATAATCAAGACTGTACCATTTATAGTTGGGGTAAAATTGCTCCCTTAGGCTGGCTACATGCTAGAGGATATTTAAATCTTCACCAGTGTAAAACAACATGGGCAAACGCAGACAAGAGGACAGTTTCAAGTGATTTTTAAAATGATAATCCTCTAAACAAACACACCTGTGTTTCTTGTAGTAAGGATTTCACATTACACAGACACCAGATTTCACAGAAACATCCAGCCGGTAATGCTTCACAAGCTGCTCACTCTCATTGGCTATTGTGGGTATTCTATCTGTGCCTCCCCACTCAGGCATAGTAAATACCAAATATATCAGACATGTTTTGAAATTCCGAGGTTCTGACTCTTCTACAAATTTGTAAATCTTATAGCAAAGTTTCTATAAGATATTCATAATATTTTAATCTTGATTTTTAGGTGTTATTATTTATCTATCTATCTATCTATCTATCTATCTATCTATCTATCTATCTATCTATCTATCTATCTATCTATCTATCTATCTATCTATCTATTTATTTATTTATTTGTCTATTTATTTATTTGTCTATTTAATTATTTATTTAAATGCTATTTGTTTTCCATTTGCTAACGGAAATGTGCACGTCCCATTTTTGGTTTTGGATTTGTTTTTTGGAGATAAAACAAACTAATTCTGAGAAGATGGAACAAATTGGAAAATTCATTCATTCATTCATTCATTTTCTACCGCTTATCTTTCTACCGTGACTATCTCAGGCGTCATCAGGCATCGAGGCAGGATACACCCTGGACGGAGTGCCCATCGCAGGGCACACACACACACACACTACAGACAATTTTCCAGAGATGCCAATCAACCTACCATGCATATCTTTGGACCGGGGAGGAAACCGGAGTACCTGGAGGAAACCCCCGAGGCACGGGGAGAACATGCAAACTCCACACACACAAGGCGGAGGCGGGAATCGAACCCCCAACCCTGGAGGTGTGAGGCGAACGTGCTAACCACTAAACTACCGTGCCCCCCAAATTGGAAATTTATTACAGAAAAAAAAAGATTTCTCAAACTGAAAAGTTTACATTTCGCTAAAAATATATTATAGATTGTTGCTTATAAATCTGTTGTTGTTGTTGTTTCAGCTTCTTCCTGTTCAGGGCCACCACAGCGGATCAAGTGGTCCACGTGATTTGGAAGTTTTACGCCGGATGTTCATCCTGAGGCAACCCTCCCGTTTTATCCGGGCTTTTGTCCAACACTGAGAGTTAACTGGTTATACATCTATTACAGATTTAAAATTAATGAGTTCTCAAACTAAAAAGGTTTACATGTAGTTATAAATCTTCTTTAACAGCAAAAAATGCATGAATTATAAAACAGCTCTTAGTACATTTGGACATATTCCTACAGTTTGCACTTTTTAAACGAAAAAATTCTAATATATATTTGGAGTTCAAAATGCTTCTACTTTTTTTTTTTTGTCCAATCTTTTCTGATCCTTTCCCTTCAGTGAATATGCACTGATTAGTGAGAAGTGTTCATTTCCTCCGGGGCCATGGGTAGGGAAGTCATATACCCAGCAGCCGTGCTTTAATTACAGTAAAAGTCAAGGAGCAGAGGTTATAGCACCCTACACATAAAATTCAAGTAATTCATTCCTCTCATGCCTGGCTTTCTGAATCCAGTGAGTTTTCTTGGTCGAAATATAAGTTCGGATAGCAAAAAGTTAGCATATTTTCTGCTTATAAATTAAGCCAAATAAGTGATTGTCTAGGGATCTTTTTTATTTCATTATATATTATTTTATTTATTCCATTAAAAAATGTAATAAATAAGAATACAGGTTAAATATAGTTGAGTTATGCATACATCGTAAGGATTTGATACTGAAATGGCCTATATTAGTATTCAGACCTTATTATGTTTTACTGTAGCTATACAGTGTTTGATTATTAATGCTCAGTGGTTTACAGATTAACATATTAATTGATCTAGACTTTAGAATATAGGACATATTCTGATTTATGGAAAACCTCTTAGCCATTTTTAGTTGCTAATTAGTGACAACTATAATTTACTAAAAATATATCAGTTGAACATATAAGTATTTTATGCTTACTTGCAATCATTAGACACAATAGATTGCAGTTATATAACAATACAGGTCTTTATGCATAAAGATATAATAGATAGTCATGCAATCTACAACTATTTTTTTAAGGGGTAAATTTATTCAACAAATAACACCACCTTAATTAAGGTTAATTGAAGCCTGTATGTGTTCCTTTTTAAGAACTAGAAAACTTTCTATCGAACTTAAATTGCCATCCATGAATCTGCTATTTAATAAAACTCCAACGCCCAGCATGCCATTGTTACAGCCCAGTCCTCCCAGCATTTCAATTTGGTTGAGTATTAACACCTGCAGCTTATTTCCAGCTCATTAAACTCAACAAAGTTTCGTTTAAAGATCCATTCACTTCCCCGTGTGCTTTCCCTCTGTCACTTTCACATTCATGTTGGTTACAAGATATGTCCCTGTTAAGACATTAACGTTATTCCTAGTGTCGTATGTTTTTAGTCTATTTAGCTGTCTATCTAGTCACTGTTGGTTTGCATGTCGTAATTCCCGTTTTTATCTAACTTAGTTGTGATCGTCTTTTAGTGATTTTCTGTCAAATCATTGTTTTTTTTTTTTTGTTGTTTTTTGTTTTTTTTACAGAACACGTCTGTGTTGTGATCGAAGGCTTTCTTGTTATGTTGCACTTCTTGTAACCATCTAAATTAATTTGGGAAGTGTAAACTTGTCGTTATATATAAATGTCGTTATATGCTTTCACTGATTTGTTTTATTATAGAAGGCACACATTCTGCACAGTAACCTCTAAACACAACATGGGTACAAGAACTCAAAGATTTGATCACTCATGTAAAACACCCAGTATATTGCATTGATTGTAAAATGCTACTAATTACCTATATTACTTCTTATCAGCCACTACTAGCTTGATCAAAAAGTTCTGACTCTTTGTTAGTATCTAGAATATTGAAGCCTACTTAGTTTTTGAGGTTCAGACACAGTATCACTTTTTAAACCTTGGTATGAAACATACTTGGTTGGTCAAGTCTTTTATTATTAGTGCATCTCTTAGGTAAAGTTGGAGATCTTGAGGACTTCTTGGTGTAGAGAGTTCTAGTAAACTGAGATGTTTGATGCTCTCACTCCCCTAATTTCAAATGGCACTTAAGTTTGTTAATAGTGCAATACATTCTGATCAAAATTGATATCCGTTTGAACCACAACAGGAGAACCACACAGTCTTTGACAAGCTATGCATATTACTGTAAGGAACCCCATTAAGCAGATGGTGTACAAACCATAAGCAGAGTTTATTATTGATAGTATAATCCAATAGCAAACTATTCACAAATGAGAGGCAAAAATATAATCAAAAAACATGCACCGTTCATAAAACCAGACACTGAGTGTGATGACCAAAATCCAAAAAGCAAAAAAATGAGAGAGCACATTGAAGTTGATACACGGAAAAGGAATCACAATGACTAAACAGGGTCGGTAAGTGGTACTATTAACAAAACTTTGCAAAGAACAGTTATGTGAGCATGGTTTATGGAGAGAAATAACAGGAAGTGCCCTTCAACCCGGGGTCACGTCAATATTCAGGAGAGTGCTTGTGGTTGGGAGGGGGCGTTGCAGGTGACTGCTGGTACTGTACCTGATCTGATTCTGATGTTTTTTAAGCAAATGTCTATTCTAAAAGTCTAGTCTTGTTAGCATTAATATAATAATATTAGCATTAGTTAGCATTAGTTAGTCTAGTTAGCATTAATATAGTAATAGCATTAATATGATTACACTATATATCCAAAAGTATGTGGATACCTGACCATCATACCCATATGTGACCATTCCAAGCACATCAAACTTAACAGAGTGCTGCGCCGGATTTGCTGTTATAACAGAACTCCACTTTTCTGGGAAGTCTTCCCACTAAATCTTGGAGTGTGATTGCAGGGAATTGCAGGGCCACAAACCATTAGTAAGTTTAGGAGCTTAAGAAAGAGGTCTGGTCTGCAGTTCAAGCTCCAATTCATTCCAAAGGTGTTCAGTGGTACAAGGGACTTTTTTAGTAAACCTGTGACATGAAACCAAAAATAGGTTTTACTGCAAGTTCTTTTTAGCAGGAAAGGATTTTGGTTTTTGTTCTGGCAATTGAGTTGTGTTTTTTTTTTGTTGTTGTTGGTTTTTTTTGTCAACAGCAGTACAAGCATTGGACAAAAACTAGATGCTGTCAGAACAAAACTGTCAGAGAGGGGATGCCTTTCAATGTAAAAAACAGACCCAAACACAGGGATAGCAAACAATTTTAATTAACCATACAACAAGGGGAACAAAGACATTGAGAAAAACACTGAGAAAAACATAGCTAGACCAGAATTGAAACCAAAACTCAAAACTATGTAACATAATACACCGACTAAAGGCACCAAACAGAAAACATGGACAAAGTAAAACACGAATTTGAGGATCAGGTTTCCGCACTGCAAAATGCAACATGGCAGGAAAACTAGGGTAGTCAATTGAAGACACATAAGGGACAGGTGCAGGAACATGAAGAAAACAACACCACATAACAAGATACATGAAACAAGATACACTTCCAGAACGCTTCCTAAAGTACCGGAAGCAAATGTCCAAGCATTACCCTGAAAAAATAAGCGTGGACAAAGTTAAAGATATCTTGGTTGTAAATATTTGTCAATATTTTATATTTCAATGTCAATATTTTTTATTTTATATTTCAGTGTCAATATTTTATATTTCAACAATAATACAAATAATGGTGTCAATATTTCATAATTAAAGTTTTCTTATCATTGGCCAATAAATAATATTGCGGCATAAGAGAAATTAATTTGTTGGAGATGTGTTGTTAGACTTATAAGACTTATTAAGATTTAATAAGATTTATTATTATTTTTTAATTAAAATAGACAAGAACAGAGCAAAGTTACCCCATCATGATGTTGCCATAGAAAAATCAATGAAATGTCATAATAGTGGTTATAGTTTTTTTTTTTTTTTTAATAATATGTCAAGAAAATAATATGCCATTACATATGAAGTCTGTTGCAGATTTTGAAATTTGTTGCAAAGCAAAATGAATAAACCAGATATAAAGGTAAAAGATGTAGTCTAACATAAGTTTTTTGATTACTAGTAGAGTATAATTAAATGTATTATACAGTCATAAAAACAACAGGTACATTCAGTATGTTTGCTATTTTAAGATGTAAATTGAGCTTTGGTAGCTTTAAAACAGATGGCCACGAAAGCCACTTAAGGTTTTAAGTCGTCGTTTGTGTGTCTACACACGCCTTGATTTTCTCCTTTCTAGCCTCCTGGGATGACAAGCTGTTTTAGAAAATCTCTATATGTGGCTTTAGCCGTCAAAATAAGTCTCTTGGGTTATCAGTAGCATGCCATTACAGTCAAAAATATGCAGTTCAAAATGCCAAAGTTTTCCTTAACAGGGTTCAGCAGCCAATCTGGATCCTGCTTCATTAATGAGAACGCTTCTGTGTGTGCAACCAATTAGCTTTGTTGTGGAATTTTACAATGGACTCCCAGAATATGACACATCTCTATACCAGATGCTCACAACACAAGAGTTTGTCTATTTTACAATGCACCACAGAAACCTTACAAACACATCAGAAGTAAAGGAGATAACAGTTTTTTGAAGAATGTTTTTTGTCAAGCTTTATGAATGTGTGTTTTTTGTAGTTCCTTAAAATGCACATAATACAAGTTTAGAAAATGAATAGCAGTCAATTCAGTAACAATTTACTGGTACTTTTGTCCATCACATGCGATGTACATAGGCATGCGATGTCATGAGATGTCACAACTGTTCACTATAATGTTTAATGCCATGGCAGCTTATGTTCTGTGGTAGTGTTTGCATTTGCTCTTGTGCATACTTTATGAAAATGGATATATAGTTGTCTGAAAACAATGATAACATAATAATTGATACCATTAACACAAAAATTCTGTATTTCTGATTCGTTAATAGATAATGTGTAGATAATAGACTAATGTGTTCTTAAAGTTGTTTTGAATTCTTAGTTCTGATTGGCCAGAAGGTGTTTAAGTAATTACTACAATAATATATTACAATTTACTTCTATAACCTTCACATACTAATATTTTTAGCATTATTTAACAGAGGAAAAAACGTTGAAGTGTTTTGTAAGGCATTGTAATTGTAAGGTAAAACATTTCCTTTATTTTTTTTGCCACAGGAAAATCTGTAAAAAAATGTACTTAACAGTAACCTGCCTTTTTTCTTATTAAAAAGAAGGTGCTGATGGAATGACAGTTAATAGTTTGTATGCTGTGACTATTACTGTAAGGAAGTAACTCAATAGAGACTCAGTGTCAATATTTTATATTTCAACAATAATACAAATAATGGTGTCAATATTTCATAATTAAAGTTTTCTTATCATTGGCCAATAAATAATATTGCGGCATAAGAGAAACTAATTTGTTTGAGATGTGTTGTTAGACTTAATTTTTAAAAAAAAAAAAAGATTTAATAAGATTTATTATTATTTTTTAATTAAAATAGACAAGAACAGAGCAAAGTTACCCCATCATGATGTTGCCATAGAAAAATCAATGAAATGTCATAATAATGTTTTTTTTTTTTTTTAATAATATGTCAAGAAAATAATATGCCATTTCATATGAAGTCTGTCATGCATTATAGATTTTTATCATGTGTTATACTAAACATGTAATATGTTAAACAATTCTATGCAGCTCTTGGATCTCAGAGTCTGAGGAGCCACACAGGCATGTACTACTGGAAAACTGAGAAACCTTCTCTCCTCACATTACAACATTAGGAGGATCTGGCATGTTCTGTCCACAGAGTCCACAAGTTCTCCTACACCACCTCATTGCTGCATTTTCCTGTAGCTGCCTCCATCAAATTAAAAATGCTGATTCTTGCCTACAGAGTCAAAAATAGACCAGTACTACCTACCAGAAGACATCAAATTCCATTTAAGCCTCTTGCCAGTTGTCCCTCAGAAACCAAGGGCATTGCGTGTCATGCCTCTTCTCTGTACTGCACCCAGGTGTGCCAGTACAGGTGTACTGACACCCAGAATAAACTTTCTTTAGCTGTCTAGACAACTAGATACAATGTCTTCATTAACTTGTAGCACAAAAAAACAACTCAAGGGTTGACCCTAGTGTATAACATGGATTTTTTTAAGGCGCAAAGTATTTCTGAATGTCTTAAGGTTATATTTAAACATATTATATTGTATACAGTATTTACTTAGATTAGTTGATAATAAATCTGGTGCAGTGTATTAAAGCATAATGTAGAAATTCAGATACCTTTTTAAAACAAAGAAAACTATGGTAATAAGAAAGAAATGTCCAAAAATGACAAGGAAAACTTTGTAACTCAATATATATATATATATATATATATATATATATATATATATATATATATATATATATATATATATATATATATATATAATATTGCAAAGCATTAGAAGCATTATAAAATATTGATTCTTTTTTAGAAATGTTACTGGATTGTTTCCAAATCTTCGAAGAACATCGAAGAAACATTAAAGAAAATACCCACTTTAAATCTTTCATATTATCTATGACAAGCATTGTTTTGAAATCTGTTGTGTGTTACACAGTTCTACTAGTGCAGCAGGTGTAACAAAATGGTGCTATTCTAAACTATACAGTAGACTCAGTGTCATGGGAATTCATATAAATTGGTTCCTCACTTCAATGTAAAATTCAATTAGGATACGTTCCAGAGATTTGCCAATGTAATTTCTTTCCTTCTCTCATATTCCTTTCTCTTCTTAAAAAAAAAAAAAGTTTGACTATCACAGCATCCTGTGAAATCCTCACTGGAAGGCCTCATTCGAACACTTCAGTGCCAGTAAACACAGAGGGACAGAGCAAGTGCAGGCTGATTGCTCCAGTCCCACTGTCAAAATGCCTCCTTAGCGTTAATGAGAATCTCTGCAGTCTACTGGGAAACAGTGTGCCTGCAACTCACTCACACTGAGCCACACACACACACACACACACACAACTCATGTGCCATACAGTCACAAGACATATATTGGACTATCTCAGACACACAAACCTTGGTCAGATCTTATACCCATCATTCTCCCCCATGGTGTCCTGCATACACTCCATACATCATATTTTTATAATGCCAAGGTGCCACTGCTGGTTCAGGGAATTTGGCTCACATTTTATCATTCTGAGAAACTGTTATGTAATCAGATTAGGATTTTTTTTAATGCATAGCATTAATTCAATTAAATGTTTTCAGGAATTCAGTTTTATTTATATATTTATATTATGTTTAAGTAATGGCTACCATCACAAAGCAGCTTTGCGAGAAGCGGAATGTCAATTTAGGTTTTAGATGAGCAAGCCAGAGGCGACGGTGCCAAGGAAAACTGATGGGGAAGAAACCTTGAGAGGAACCAAACTAAAAAGGGAATCCATTCTCTATGTGACACTGGATTCTGGAATTTTAAATCATTGCTGTATCACTATTTGTCACATCCAGGTCCACCACCAATACCCCAGGAACCACCTTTCTCCTTCCACCTAATATTCTCACCTGTCTCTAATTTTCAGTGCAATTCCTTTGTGTATGTACTGCATATACGGGTGTTTTTTTTTCCTTTTTTATTGCAATATTTGTGACTTTTTTTTTGGACCTTAATTCTATTTAATTCATTTTGCGGTGTGAGATGGTCTCCTTTTTCAATTGATTCTTCAATGATTTTTGACTGATTTGGATTGGCTACCAAATGTTGTACACACAACTGCATTGATTCTCACTCTAGTCTGTGACCGAATTATACACTATATACTGTGTCAGAAGTATTGGAAGGATGCTAAATATAAGCATCAGAGTCATTAAGATTACAGCAGATGTTTTTAGAGGTACGTTTATCATTTTCGATTGAAATTATACACTAAAGTAAGACTGAGACTTGGGCATAAACTATTTTTGCTAAATGTATATGGTACCTCCAGCAAACTACAGGTTATTCGATTGGGTTCATCCTAGGTTTGCCAATGCTTCAGGCATTTCCTAGGGGTACTCTGGTTTCCCCCAATAGTCTAAAGATATGCATAGTAATCTTATTTAAATCTTACAATTGTTTAAAGTGTGGAAATGGGTTTCTGAGATTGTACCCTGCAGTGGGTTGGCATCCCATCCAAGGTGTCCCTTAACGTGTCACATGCAAATTCAGACTCATGTATGTTGCTTACTCTGCAAGAAAAGAATTCCACCACCTTCCTTTTTTTGCCTTCACACACATTCTCTTGCATCATAGATTCAACCTCAGAACAGTTGTGAAATTTTAAACCTGGGTGTGTATAAGAGGGAGCAATTTCCTATTACAGGATGCCTTTTGTTAGGTAGTAAGTGGGGCATTCTTCATTTTTGAAGGTGCTCATTAATCACATGTGAATGAAAGAAATGAGAAACACAAGGACAAAGGGCACTGATGAAATTTCATTACAGGCATCAGTTTACAGATTTAGTCATGAAATATAAAGCAGGACAGAAGATAGCTTATAGTGTGTGGGGGAGAAAAGTAATTGTGTGTAAGGTGAATGTTTACCCAACATGTCAGTGTCATTTGTGAGGGAGCATTTTCTTATATCTAATACAGAGCTGCTAATGTTTACCACAACAGATAGTTATCCTATTGAAATCAAACCCGGGCACATTTTCTCACTTTTCCCTTAAAATCCGAGGTGAGATAGTCACAGTCCTGTTACAATCGAACTCTAGTGTAGTTTGATTATTGTGAGAAAGCAATTCAATACTGAATTGATCCAGCAGCTGGGAAAAAAAAAACTGTATTTTGCAGAAAACAAACCAAAAGCAAGCACACTACTTTCTATCCTGTGTGAAAGTACCCTAAATAGTGAACATTACCATAATGGTAGTAATGCCATTACAAAGTTTATGAGCTCTATATATATATATATATATATATATATATATATATATATATATATATATATATATATATATATATATATATATAAAAGGATGTAGCACTTAGACAATGTTATTTTTGCTTTGAACTCTTTGAGTGAGTATAAGCAGGTCATTAAGGAAAACATTAGGAAAGCTTTTTAAAAATCCTTTCATTGACATTTAGATGTTATTTCTGTCACAGTATGCTTTCATCTAAAACATAGTCTATAAGTGTGTTCCCATTTGTTTTTATGTTTCCAGAGAGATGCTAGTCTAAGAAATATACTTGAAACCAGGAAGTGATTGTCAGATTGTCAACAACTAGAAGTGAATTATTATGATCTCCTAATGTTACTACAACATCACGCCCCATACATTTACTACTTATCTTTCTCTGTGTATTTGAAATGTCAACGACTGCCGTCAAGAAGCTATGTTTGACACACAATCAAAACCTATTGTGCACTAACTAATTGGCTTTTGAATTGGTTTTCTCTAATGTCAAGCAGTGTATTAAAGAATTAAACTCAGGCACCATTTGCATAGTGCAATATGAAGCTGCCCTCATGCAGAGGGGACATGGGGAGAAAGCATATGTGCTGATTTAAATTTCTACCGAGATTTGTGTTTTGTGAAAGAAGTGCTTTCAGTAGATAGAGGCAGAAGAAATGCTCAGGTGTAAATCTGATGTTTTAACCTCTTGTTTTTTTATGAATGTGGAGGAAATCTGTTGCACTTAATCCTGAAGAGAGGTGACAGCATTGCAGCCCGGGAGGACATTTACTGTAAAGATATGAAAGTCACATCCTCGTGGCTTTGATATTATTCAAGCTAACCTAAAAGTACACAATAAATGCACATATACTAGTGCATACATGCATACGGATGGTCATGTGGAAAGATGTGTCAGGCAGCTCTACTCCTGGGACCTACTTCTGATGCCAGGCCTGGTGGTGGTTTTTGCAGATGAGCTCCTGATTATATGGAGACATCTTGTAGACTCACCTCCTGGAGTCAGGTGTAATGACTGTTGGACGCATTGCATGTAATGGAAACATATCTTTGATAGACTAGGCCTGTGCAACCGACTTTGGCAAAGTGGAATATAACTTTATGTTAAAGAAATGGTGAAATGGGGGTATGGTTTGTATATATTTGTATATATTTGTATATATATATATTTACACACAATTCTCAGAGTGGTCTCTGTCTAACCCCATACTTCCCACAGGAGACAGACTTTAGGTATGTGTGGGGACACTCACAAGTACCAGGTTGAGGCTTGCAGTCGCGTTTTTTCCCATTGGACAAGATGGTTGCCTCAGTAAATTTACTGAGTTTCAGGAGATTTGGATGAGACCATCCACAGTATCTGCTGAAAAAGTTTGGTTGGAGTGTTAAACACTACTAGGGATACTGTTGAGTGATGAAAACCACTCCTTAACTCAGTAGGCACGGAAGGCAGGAGACAGTGTCAGAAATCTGTGGTGGTTCATGTTCCATCTATGTGGCTTTTAGAAACCTTTATGGTGGAAAGATGTGGTGAATGTGATTCAGCCTGTCATGGTGATGCTGGACCTCAGTTTCCAGGTGAAGCTCATTCCAGAATCCATTAAGCATCTACAACCCTACCTTCAACTATGGTCAAGGGCATAAGTAGTGAACAAAAGATTAAGGTCCCAAGTATGGGTGGTTCCTCCAAGGGTTGTTGGGCTTATTGACATAGGCTCTGTCAGACCCAGGATCCACTGGTGAGATTATATCTCACAGTTGGCCTGGGAAAGGGAAAAGCAGTCTGAAAATAAATGGATGGACGAGTGGACGGATGGACAGGTGAAGGAATGGATGAACGGATGGATGGAAAAAGAAATCTAAGAACATACAGTGCATATATTTATACGCAGCATATACAGCCAATCATACAACCACTACAGTTTGAGAAAATAAAAGACTTGGAGCTGGAGAGCAGTCCAAGGGAAGAAATGAGATAATAAGCAAGCAATGAGGAATACTATGTGCAGAGGACAAAGCCAGCAATTGATACACTAAGAAAAATACTTACATTATCTCTCTCCATTTCTCACACTCTCATTGTCTATGTCCATATTTCTTTTTTTTCCCTTCGTAAATATTACAGACCTGTTTCAGCAGCTTGCGGCGTTCCATGGATCAATGCATTAGGCACTCAGGGGCCCAGTGTTCATATCCAAGCATATAATGGTCATGCACATTAAGCTCATGAAATATTTCCGTGGATGAACAATATTGATTTCAGAAGCTTAATGTCACCTTGCTTTTATATTACTATCTGAACTTGTAGTTTTAGTGTTTATAAAATGTTGTATAATGCAGTAATACAACCTTTAATGCCAAGCATGGCAATATCATAGAATATATACTGTAGATATACTGTAGGTCGCATAAGTGAATAAGAAAAATAAGAAAAAAGAGGACAGAGCACAGATTGTGAGATCTGAAAGTGCAGGGATTTTTACAAAACACTTTAATGATCTATACAGATAAACTTTCAGTTCTCTGGTTTCCTCCAACCTCCCAAAAACATGCCAACAGATAGCCTGTACTTCTATTGGAGTGGCTTCCCATCTAGTGTAGCTTTCCACCTCATGCCCAGTGTTTCAAATCAGCGCCATTGTAACCTTGTGAAGATAAATGAATGAAGGCAGCATTATACTGTATGCAAACATTAGACTGTACGCCATCCTGCTTCCAAATGGTTCCCGAGAATGATGCCCTTTTATCATAGTGAAGAAAATAGTCTCTAATTAGGCAATCGACACTAGTGTACACTACTAACAGTTGGTCATATTAGATACTTTTTATGATAAATTTTTAAATCAGACTAGCTCTCCAGCTAACATTTATACACATGTAATAATATTCTAAAGGAGTTTAAAATGGGACCATCTGAGAAGGATTCCAAAGCAGAATTAGGCCCATGAATTTCCAGAAGAGGCTGTAATGAGTCAAGATTAATGTCAGTCACAGTGAGTGAGCTTGAGGGGTTGAGCACTCAGGGACAAACGGACTAGAGGGAAGTGAAATATGACCGTAACTACAGCAGAGAGCCCAGGGCTGGGACTTAACATAAGCACTGAGTATCACCCTCCATTCACCTAGAGATTAGCCTGAAGTGGGGTTTAACTAATACACCTGTCAGACTTCTTAAAACACACACATACACACACACACCTGTTCATGTGCTATAGTGAGTAGCTCCCTTGACATTAAGAGTGTGCAGCTGTCACCAACAACTTACGTCACTGTAAATTATACAGACTGTGGAAATCTGCCCAAGCCTTATTATCTGCACCCAAACTGTAGTTATTTCACTATTGAGGTCAGAGCTTGAGGTTGAAAACATTATTTAAAAAAAATACAAGAAGCTATCAATTTTTAAAAATGCTTTGCTGAGAAATGAAACCCACAGTATTTTTGCTCCTGCTTGTTATACATAACGAAGCTACAGGCCTAATTTAGTTATTTCAGGTTGGTCAGTGTTTGACTTCTGTTCCAATTAATTATATCTTAAATCAACTGACACTGACACAAGTTCTGAAACTTCCCACAAGGAACCTGATTAAAGCTTCGCATTCTGCGTGTGTGAGTGCAAGTGTGAGATTTCATCAAACCTTTGAGGTGAGCGCACAGACATGCACATAAAATCCAAACGACTGGGGAGAAGTCAAGATTCTCTGTCAGAATGAACCTGCCCTTTAACAGCTGACTTCAACAGACACACACACCAACACACACACACACACACACACACACACACACACACACACACACACACACACACACACACACACACACACACACACACACACACACACACTGACAGTAGCACAGAGGGAAATGGCCGGTTTAGGTTGCAGAGCTTATCCTCTGGGCTCTTTGATTGGCATCAAGAGATGAAACAGGCCCATTCTAACAAGCATCTCCTCTTCTTTCTCTTCCTCGTCTCCTCAACCCTCCCCCACAACCTCCTGTCTCCTCCTCTTATCCTTTCGCCATTCTCCTATATCGCTCTATTTTTTTTTTTTCTGTCGCAAAGGCATCTGCATATATTCACAATGACACACACATATACTGGGAAAACAAAGCCCAGACAAGCAACAGCACAAGGATGGCTGTCATTTATGAGATGGCATCAGGGTGCGTAGGAGTAAGGAAGTGAGATGAGAGAGGCTAATGATGCCCTGAGTTGGTAACACTGAATCATCGGCCCATGCTGTCTCCCTATAATGACCACAGAGAGAAAGCAGGAGATATGCAAAGTGAGAATTATTTTATTTTTTTTGCAATGTTATTAAGTCGCCTCAAAGTGTAAGACAAATTTGTATTCTAGGCCGTTTATTTCCGTTTATTCCTTTAGGTACTTAACAAAGTCATTCTGCTGGGTGCTTGCTCATCAGAAAGTGCTGACATATTTAGAGTGTTTTCAGTTTTCCCATGAACGCTGTCACATCTCGTGTAAATTGGTACGTCCCTCCCCGCAGACAATCTGTCCTCTCCTCTGCAGAAGTCTCATCTGCAGCGAGTGCAGGTGTGGCACTCAGATGCAGTAGATTGATTTTCATGCAAAGAGAGATATTGCTTGATGTGCTCTGACAGGACTTCCTCAAGACTTTCACACACACATACTCACACACACGTTGACACACAGAGTGAAAGCCTTTTGACAGAACTTGCCAATCTTTTAGCAGTGAACCCAGTGCAGCAATGCTGTCACTTCCATCACTCTGTTGTCATCCTTCTATTCCATGTGGCATGTAAAGATGGAATGGCTAAAGACCTAAAGTTCCTCCTTTTCTAAAGCTTTTCTTTAGAGTCATACAGCTGGGATTCAGGCTTGACAGATTGGCCCCCTGCGTACAAGATATGCTTCTAGACGCATGTCTGTAAATTGTCTGTGCATTTTGTTGTGTGTGAAGTGTGTTCATAAATTCAGTCAGTAAACATGACTCAACATGATAGATTCAGATTGGCACTAAATTTGCAGCGGTTCTTTGATGATAACTAACTAACTCCCTAATAAAAGGCTTAATACTTCTTATGAACACGTGAATGTTTACAGAACAGCTCTTGTTCAAGCACATTGGAGTCGATATAAAGATATATGAACCATAGCAAGTGTGACCTTTTTTTTTATTTTATTTTTTATTTTTTTGGATTTAAAGTGAAAATCGTTTAATAGTACATAGCTACAGTATTTAAAAGTAAACAATCATATGGGTGAGTATTTCCTCAAAATTGATGATATTCCTGCTTTCTGCTACAAGTGTAAGTGGCATACAAGTGCTTGTTAAAAATCATCTAAATTCTGTTGCCGTTATCTTCAACCACTGTAATTATGTGTAAGGTTTTCCAACAAATCATCTCAACCTGAAACCTAACAGTGTCCTGACTAATGACAAATGTTATATTGACTTGCAGTGATAAAATAATTCATTCACTTATACTGGTTAAAAATGTCTGATAAGTCGACGTGAGTGTCCTGGAAAAAAAGGGTTACATAAAGTAAAATGTTACCTCTGAGCATATCATTTTAACAGTTAAAAAGCCAGGATCCTATCTATGAACTAGAATAACAAATGCAGTATTTTTGCTGGTTGGACTGTAGAGATTTTTAGCATAACTGTATAATCTATGGTTACAGTAAACATTTTTTTAGCTAGACTTTTCATAAAGCTGGAACTGGTCATAACATATGTAAATATTATTCATTAGAACATTCAAAATGAAATTTAAATAAGGTAAAACATCTATTCACGGATGTTCTTTTACTTTGGAAAAAGTGGACACCTGAAACAAAATGGCATCTAAATTAAAATGGCTGAATTATGATAAAATGTCTTCTACAGCCTTATAGATAGAAAGACTCTGAACTTGTTTGTGCTTCATAATGTCATAATAATGTCAAGATTAAAATATGACCCAATTTAATAAAAAAAAAAAAAAAATCAGAGACAGGTAAACATAAGAGTGTTATTTCCTCATAGCAATTATACCTCTACATTTTAAAAAGGTCAAAAGGACAGTCTGTCATTCAACTGTTGAACCATTAAAATTAAAAGAATGAGCTTCATTCTAAATTAGGTTGCAAAAGGCCAGACTCTCATAAAACCAACACAACCCACCCCAATAACACAAGAGTGAAAATCAGAGATTGTTCCAGGAAGAAATTAGTCATGCAAAGCTTGCAGAGGACTAAGAGACTTTTCAAAGGAAACAGGCACTTCCTCTGTATTGACGAAGAAAACAGCCACTTACACGCTCAAGGCGAAATACAGCGGCAAAACAGAAACAGAACAGAAAGTGCACATTTGTCGATGTTAGTTTAGCTTGGTGCTCAAGTTCTCATTATTTTTCATCACTCATCAATGCCGGACACCCAAGAACTCCATGGATGAGGAAGTCGCTGAGAAGTAGGTCTTGTCCCACTGAAAATTCCACTTAATATGCATGCCCTGAATGGAGACCCCCAGGGAAAAGAAAGGCTAAAACAAAGTGCAATTGCACAGGCCAAGAACACAGGGCTGTTAAACAGTGAATCCATCACTTTTCTCATTACAAATATCCTCACAATTCCATAATGCTGGGTAAGCTTGTTGCTCCTTAGTTTAAAGCCAGAAATGTCACAGCACCTGCTACTCTTTTTCCTGCAGAACCATACAAATAGTATTCCCAGAAACATACAGTACACAGAGTTCCCTGATTCTAACTGTAGTATTCATAAAAAAACAGAAGAAACCACGGTACCCCTTCACCGTTTGTGGGACTATCAGATAACCCTACAGGACCCGCAGGACAATAAGACACCCCACACTGCTCATGGGACTTCAGGAGACACCCCAAATCACTCATGGGACTATGAGATACCTCCACACCTCCCATGGGATTATGAGTTTCACCCTCACAGCTCATGGGACTATGAAATAGTTCCACACAGCTTATGGAACAAAGAAATATCCCCCCACCTCCATGAGCTAACCCCACACCATTTCACCCACACAATTTCAAGTTTACACATTATGTGTCAGAAATCTGGGCTATGCAAGGAAGTTTGTGAAGACACATTTTTGCTGTGTAAGCTGTATAGTTTCAGCAGTAGTTACATGGATATTCTTTGGACAGAAAAAGGACAAAGGAACCCAGCTGTGCTTTGATTACATGGGCCTTAATGCTGTGCCAGTTAAATAGCATTACTGCATGGCAGTGGAACACTAGAGCATTAGAACAGGTATTTTACACTACAAGTAACTTTTAATGTCTTATAAACTGGCAAATGAAGCCAATAGAATTTTATTTTTAAATCTTTTTCATTGGCATAAACTACAGAAAGACTGCAACAAGTTCTCTCACAACTCCTAAACAGCACATTGTGAAAGTAGAAATATGTGATTTTTAACATTCACACAATCACATTGATCCAAGTATCCATCCCTATGTCTTTTATGCCCCAAAACTGAGCAGTTAGAAAATATGATCGAGACACCAACAAATATTGGCAATAAAAGCAGCCATAGAGGAATGGAAGCACTGAATGGATGGTGCATCCTTCCCTTATCTTGCCCAGGTACTGGAATCTAGAATATATAAACTCAGCTAGACTCCGTAACCACCAGGCAGGACAGTGGCTTTATTTTTCACCTGACCTGTATTTGTCAAGAATTCATGGCAGTAACCTTGTGTCCTGAAGCAACCCTGAAGGGGTTAGATGCAAATGCAGGCCACAAAAAGAAGCACATGTATAGAGGCAGTATAGAGGCAGTCCGAAAAAAACAGGGATATGCAAAAGTATTGGGATAGTCAGAAACATGGGCATGAGGGATATCAGCAGGCAAAAACACTAGTCAAAACAGGACAGAGGCAACAGAATAACTGGAATATCAGAGTTTATCAGTATAGCCAGCGGGGTGGTGGGGTGGGTTGGGTTTGGGGATAATAAAGAGCTTTGAATAACGTCACAAAATTGAGCATATAACTCACAACGAGGAACTGGAGCCAAGGGCTTAAAAAGTGTGAGAACCAAACGCACATAATGAGCAACAGGTAAACACCTGTTAAAAGTCTGGTGATTGAGAATGTGCAAATGGTTGCTGAAAATCCGGGTCTTTAAAGGCCATGTTTGTCTGACAAGGTGAAATGGACACCAACCTGACCAAATCCTGACCAAAAACATTCTGGGGGATATCACCAAAGTACCTTTTTGTACAAGTTAAATATCATGGTGTATATTTATGGATTATTACAAAAAGTCCACAGACCACAGTTGCTAATTTCAGATTCAAATATTTCAGAGTATAAACCTCAGACTGACAGAGAGACCGATCTTTTTATTTGTTTAAAATTTGTTTACCAGACCGATCGGTTGATGTATCAGAAAGCTAAGCTTAGGGTGCTTTCACACCTGTGTTGTTTAGTTCGGTTGAATCGTACCAGAGTTCGATTGCTCATTTGGTGTGGTTTGTTTGGGCAGGTGAGAATGCAGCAATCGAACTCGGACCAAACAAGCGCACCGAGACCTCCTTGAAGAGGTGGTCTCGGTACGCTTTCAAACAAACTCTGGTACGGTTCGTTTGTGGTGAGAACACGATCCGAGATCGAATAGACCTAACTGCAAAAAGTATTGCGCATTTTGGACTAAACCAGCTGCCGTAGTGGGTCGTTGGCAATATTTTTGGAAGATGAGCATGTCACAGTTCCGCAAAAGTAAAGCTCGTCGCCTCCTGAAGTGTCTTGCGATGCGTCTTTGCCGTTTGCAGTGCATTAAAATGATATTTTCAATCCGCATCCGTACTTCATTCTGAAAATTAAGACTTTGCAAAGAATGCTGTATACAAGCGATGTAGTAGATTACAACCACGAACATAATTGTAGCATGCAGTCGTCTCTCCACGGTGTTCTGTATGCTGTATTTTCCTCTTTTTGTTTACTTCCGGAGTTTCGTTGAAATTTCCCGCACGTTTATTCAGACCAATCGAGAAGCAGTTTAGGAAATATGCTCAAAGACATGTGGCCAATGAGTGATGTGGATGTTATCACATGACTGCATTTTGGTTCGTTTCAACTGGTGCGGAACAGAACGATCAGTGTGAAAAGCTACAACGTACCATTTTTTGCTTTTGGTCCGGACCAAATGAACCGAACTATAGATGTGAAAGCACCCTTAGATATCAAGTTGCATTTTCCTTACTACTGCTGTTGTACAACAAAACTGTCCTTTAGTAAGACTGTAAGTAAGAAAGCTTATATACATTACAGCTAGACATGAGATCTAAATCTATATACGTATTGCCATTTTCTTATTGATTTAAGTAGCTTTTCAAACATGGCAAAATATTGACGTTGATAAGTTCAGTGGTACTTCAGGAAAAGCATTTAGAACATTTTTAACGGGTATACACAGCTAGATTCTTCATAATTATCTCCCATAAAACATAAAAGTAATAAGCAAGGCTTCTACATGCCAAGTCAATTATACCAAGTTCAATTCTTTCCTTAGAATATAATAGCTGTCTCTTGTTTTTCTTTCAGACAAGTGATAAAATGTAGAATGTTTATTCTCAAATTGGTAACAGGTGGTTTGTAATTACTGCGATAAAGGATTATTGTTCTAAATTGCTCTAATTGTTATTCATTTAATTACACTCAGAGTGTAAGAATGTGATTTGTGCACATATAATTTGATGTGATAATTGTGGGTCTAGCCTTCAGAATAAGTTATAATCTTTTAAAATGGGTAGAAAAAAAAAAGAAAGTGCTCAATATTTAAGACATTTTCAATCTTGAAGCCGCAATTTTCTCCACTCTCTGTCTGATATAAAAGTAATCCCTCCAGCTATGTAATGCAGGGAAATATTGTGTTAGTCTGTTTTGCATTTAGCACAAACCATGCTTCATTAAAAGCACCAGTAGAAGGCATCAGGTGTGTATATCAATTGTTCAGAAACTCAAACTCCAAAACAGCGTGTGCAGATAAGTTCAGTATAGCAAGACAGCCTCGTTCTCATTACCATATTTCTTTTACTGCACCTCACAGCTGCATGTTTGGCATTTTAAGCACAGAACGAGAAAGGGAATGACACAAAGTGTAACCTTATCCATCCCTCTTGTGTTTTTATGTGTATAAATGTGCGTGAGAAGATGGCACAACAGCACTACATCGTATCTAGCACCTCTCCCTCATGCCAGATCTCCTCTGCCAACACTCCGTCGATTTAATTTCTCAAAAGACTTAATGAGTATAGAAAAAAGAGAGAGAGAAAATGTGTGCATGACAGGGTAACATTGAAGCATTAGCTGCATGAAGGGAGGGAAAGTCACTTAAGAGACTTAAATGAGTAAGCGAGATCTCCTGCTGAGACATTGTTTTTAAAGGATTATTAATGTCACCAATTACCCAGAAATTATATGATCGTGCTTTAAAGCTGTCTGTCCGGTTGCCTGCATGTCTGTCAGCACTCAGACCTACATTTATCCACACACTCGGAAAGAGCAGGATTTTGATGGAAGATAGAACATAGAGGCCATTAATAAACTTTCAGAATAATCCTCATACATAATGCAACAACTCAGAGATGATTCCTTTTCCAATTTGTGCATTATTGTACTTAGAGCCAAATCGTAAAATAATTTAATTTCTAAAGTGAACCTCGGTTTATGACTGCATTAATATTTACACTGATATCAGGGGATATTTGAATCAGTAATATTTTATCTCAAACGCACCGAGACCCTTCCGTATTAAAATGCATTTAACGTGCAAACCCAGCACGTGGAAAGCAGATTATTCAAAAGAAAACACATTTATCTGAATAAATCAAGCTGCTGTATCCTTCTTTGGGTTTGACCACAGCTGCACTATTTCAAGCTAATGTCTGTTTGTTGTTAACGCTCCTTGCCAAAACAGCTGTGAGAGCAGATTACTAGTTAATTTCACTGGTATAAGCCTCAGGGTCAATGTTCATATCTATAAATCATGTCTGTGGTGATAAACACACACTTGTTAGTAGATCGTCTCGAGCCTTTTGTATATAAAATCGCAGGAAATTGTCAACTAAGGTCTTTTATTTAAATTATCTGCTGCCGTGTCTCTTGTCAGATCGTTCAAGAAATGATGGAAGAATGGGATTTTTTTTTTGTCAAGTGTTTGTAAAATATTATTTAATTAATCAATTTTATTATTTAAAAAAATATTATTTAATTAATTAATTTTATTATTAGAATTGCAGGTTTAAATCACATTTTAAAAAAAGAATATTCATTTTAAAAAAAAATTGTTTTCCAAAAAATGTATTAGGAAAGGCTAAATTTTAATATATGTAAGATGTATAAACAGTTTACTATTATTAACAATGAATAAACAGGAATGTGAGAAAACAATAGGTATTATAAATACAATACGCCTCCCATTATGAGTTCAGAAAAGGTCCAAATTGCTCATGACCTTGCATCCTAACAGTGCCTCGGTGAGGGTGTTATGCAAATACATCTAAATGATATAATTGATTATTTCAACTGAAGTACCTTCTGCCTCTTGTAGCTTTAAATCCAGACATTAAATGCCAAGACATTGGAGGAGAGAGGAAATGAACGCACAAAGTCAAAGTTCAGTTGCAATCTTACTGTCAGAAAGGTGTTGCATTACACCTCACTAAATTAGATTCAAGATCTTGGATAAAGGTGAGACGAAGCAATGCTTCTGAATAAAACATTTCCCTTTTGCGAGCTTTTGCAGCACAAGAAATTGTCTGAAAGAGCCCAAATTCAGTAGTGGAGTGGAGAGATGCAGAGAGAAAGTGAGGAATAATGCGTTATGGATTGAAGCTGTCACTCCTGTTTCTGAGGAGGTGAATCCATTTGCATTGGAGTAGACGAACGAATTGCAGAATTTTTACCAAAAAGCATCATGTGCTGCATGTTAATACAGGTATACAGGCACCTGCAAGATCTGAGCTCCGGATCGAGAATGCCAACAACATGAAAGGTCACAATAAAACTTTCCTAGGCCTTTTTTTTTTTGTGTAAATCCTCGGGGTAAACAGTGGTCTTAAAGCTGCACGTTAGCATGAACGACAAATTCCAAAGACTTTGCTTTGCAACTTGCAGATAATCATATTCTGATGTGTCATCTCCATATTATTATATGATCACTGCCATAATTTATGCCAAACTTTAACCCATTTTCTAGATTTATTTGCAAAAAAAAAGAACCTGTTACTTTAGACAATTGCTTCATTGTTATCGTGTTATAAGCAAGCTGTCATGGTTTTCCCGAAATTGCCAATGAACTACGTTACCCCATCAGCCCCAGCAAGTCAATGATCCCTCACACCTGTTCTATGTTACTCCTCATTAGCTCTCCTATTTAAATTCTGGTCTCTTAGTGAGTGATTGTGTTGGTGAGTCTGAATTATACTGTAGTTCAGCTTGTGTTCACCTAATGTCCTCTGATAGAGTTTGTTTCTTTGTTGTTGTTGTTGTTGTTGTTGATGTTTTCACTGTATTTGTTTACCTGACTACACTTTACATAATAAAAAAATTCTACCCTCGTATCCACCTCCTCTACGATCCCTGACAGAAGCCGAAGTCCTGTTTCCGGTACCAACCTGATGCAAGTGTTATTAAAGTAATGGTTACATTGCAAATGCCTGACCAAACCTAAATTAACATTTGAACACTGTACTTGTAATGTCAGTAACAGAACTCTAATCAGATCAGCTATTTTGGAGCACTGGATCATGTTCGCCTTTACCTGTCACTGGAATGTAATATGATCGGATGTTCTACATTGTTTGGTTTGCTGCATGTGTGCGATATGCTGTGGTTCTGCTTCCTTTGATCATGAAAGCAAATCATGCCACCGCCCTGACCGCTTGGAATTATAATGCACTTTGATCCTGACAAATTTTTCGACTTTTCTCCGCTTGGTAGGTGATATATTACATCGCTTAACAAGACCGAGATGATGTGAATTAGTGAATAATTTAGTTTTAAAAGCGGTGAGGTCCAGAAGATTTGTCTTTATAATTACTTTCCTCCAACTCTCTAGCTCCTCACTCACCGCTTTATACGTGATGTGATATTAAGTACTTGGTGGATGCTTAGTATTTGGTATGAAATAATTGGGATGAAATTTGAGTACTGCCTCTTATGTTTCCAAGATCCCTTTTTCTTTAAAAGTATCTGAGCTGCTCCTGGCTAATACATTTAAACCAAAAAAAAAAGTGAAGGTATTTGAGAATGTCTAGTATGTCTTTCTACAAAGCAGAGAGGAATTGAGTTGTGGCTTAGAATCTGATCTGTGAATATGAGTGTGCTGTGATCTTCAAACTACGCTATTGAGTTCAATAGATAAAAACCCCCACGTACCTGTAAGTGCGAGTACTACATACACATAAGAACAGTTCTCTTATTGTTACTTCCATTGCTTCAGTCATGCACATTAAACCACTTTGGAAATGTGGATCAGACTAATTGCGAGTCGATTTTTACACGACATAATTGGCATCCGTCCGAGATTCTGACCCCCACAATCAGGTAGCAATATGCAGTCATGTCCACTTAAGACTTATTAAGTAAACGTGTTAAAGTTATCATCTTTTGTCACTGCTCTGAATGAATTACTTAAAGCCTGGATCACTTCATCTGTGTGTCAGTGTTGATCTCTAAGATTGTCCCTGATATGACAGCTGAAGAAAATTAAAGACATTAGCTCAGCTCTGTCAAGCAAAGCCACAGGTCTGAATAATGCATTAAGTTGAGATGGCTCCTGTGTTTAAGTGATAAACAATCCCAGACAAGTGCTCTCTAATGTAGCATTAGGGGAATTATTGCATCTGCATTTGTCTAGCTGTCAGTATCGAAAGCAGACTGTGCATGAAGAAGATGGGATCTGTTAAAACCCATGATGAAGCTAATACCGTCTAGCATGCAGAGGCTCGAATGGATTCTCCAGTGGATGGATTGCCTTAAGGCTTACAGTTATTTACTGAAACGTTCCATCATTGGGCTGACAAGTGAAATAGTAAATATGCATCCAAACACAGCAATAAAAAAAAAGCTGGGTTTGCTGTAGGGATGCTGAGAACTAAATTTCCAACTTTGGGAAAATCCAAAGTTCTGAATATTAAGCAACACTGACCCCTTTATAATGAATCACATAACACTTGAAGCTATGCCGTACTGCCTTACCCAAACATTAGGGGTTTTAAAACAATATTTCCTCTGTCCGCATACGTGCAGGATTCGTACATGGTTAGTCAATATCACATACAGTAGCATCCTGTCTTTTCTTTTTGCTCTATCATTAGTGTCGTGTCCTTAGTGATTTTCCCTCATTTGCAACTCATCAGCATGAATACAAAAGTGATTATTTTCCTATAACAACGTGTCCCAAAGACAGAGAAAGTCTTTATTTGACACACATACCTTACAACACATTGGATTTCTGTTCTTCACATATCCAAGCTTGTTAGGAAGTTTGGGGCAACACACAGGATCAGTCATGATACAGTACAGTACCCCTGGAGCAGAGGGGGTTAAAGGCCTTTATCAAAAACCCAACAGCTTGACAGGGCTGGGACTTTATATGCTTGTCTGACTGATCAGTAACCTGGAGCCTTAACATTAGTCTCACACCTCCTGTGTTGGGTGTTTGATTACCGCCTCTGTCCTGTGTGCTTCTATATATGTTCTCCCTCTGGGGTTTACTTCTCTTTAATCCCTAATCCAAAGACATGTAGCAGGCTGATTATCATCTCTTACAGTAATTGTCTATGGTGTATATGTGATTGTGGCTTGCAGTGGGTTCGCACCCAGACCAGGACGTCCCCTGATCTACGTAGACTCCAGGTTCCCGGGCTAACCCCAAATATAGAAAATTAATTGGATGGATTCATTTTATTTATTTTTATTTTATCAGTGTATTATGGTGGAATTTCAGTTTTATTTCATTTACAACAGCTATATAAAAAAACTTTCACTCTCTTTTGAAGGAAATCACACAAAGGAAAATGCATTTTGTCACGTTGCCAAAAAACACTGAAGCCTTTCCTCTGGAAAAGGAAAAGTTCCAGTTATACCTCAGACTGTTAAAGTGCTTCTAAAAAGAAACATTGACTTTCAAACAACTTCACTATATAAATAATTAAACAGAGTTTTATGCCTTCTTATGTGCAGTGTCTACCATACAATCCCAGTAAAAGAGATGTTACTATAGAAACAATATTATATTAGAAAGGATGTATGAACATGAGCTGCTGGAATTACTGTGGTATAGAAAATTCATTTAAACCTTCTGACACACCGATTCAGGAATTAAAAAGCACTGGCATAATACATAATACGATTATATACCATAATCCAAAATAGTCCAATTCCGTAGTGAAAACAAACACCTGGCAACCTAGCAATCACCTGTACAGTATATACTGCTCCATTGTTGGAAAGTGTTGAAAGACAGAGAAAATTTCACACAATCCTTGTTGCTAATTGCAACTGAAACCCATTTAAATACCATAAATATAGTTTGACTTTATTTCCAGGGCAAATTGTATGCAAGCACACACAAACACATACAGGATTTTGGACATTGCGGGGTCAGCAACATCGTTGTCCAGCTTGAAGACAGCAGAGATAAATCACCACTACCAGATTAGACCCAATAAAACAGAAAGCGGAGAGCGAGTGGGGAGTGGGGAAGGAAGGGACAGAGATAACAAATAGGAAAGACACCGGGAAACAAATGGAGGCCTGCGAGTTTGTTTCACAATATACAGACTAATAATTTGTTTTCTAGAGGATATTAGTGCTTGAAGGTTTTAGCTAAGTCCCAAATGAAGACTAGGCCAGTGTTCCCTATACAGCATGTTAAATGTTTTATACTCCAAAAATACTAATTTATGTCATAATATCATGATAATAAATAAATTAATGTTATAATAATCATCTATAATTGTTGTTGCCATCCTGAGACAATAGGCAAATATGGTCTACACTTGATATCTTTTTTATTTTGCTTCAAGCTCTAATATAATGAAAAGATTTCAAACAGCTACACGTGGAAAACGGCAAGGATAAAATAGGGAAGCATCAAAAAGTGTTAAATTATAGCTCAAAATTCTTAAGAACATACACTTGACCTGAGGCTGAATACACAATGCATAGCACACACGACACAAAAGATGCATTACAGGAGTTCTCTAATTGGTTTTGCTTCGAGAGTCTAATGGGCATCATTAAAATGGTTGGAAAATTTCTGAGTTCTGGGAAGGCACATACCACATCTAATTAATAACCTTGCAAGCTGTTGCCAAGGTCTATCTCCATGGTAACAAGACCAGGAAGTGACAAGATGCAGCTCTTTGGAATGCCATTCCTGAAATACTGGGTGTCAACTAGACTTTCGCTTTTAGTCAAAAGCCCCCAGCTGTTTTATTAGTGCAAGGGCAATGGGTGCTTTAGCACGGTCAAGCTGAACATTTCAGCATCGTGCACATCACCTAGCAACTAGTCCAGTAGTTAACAGCCTGCGCCAATGTCAATCATTATCCTCAGTAAAATGGAAGGAAACCTGATTACAATGCCAAATGAAAGCCTGGCAAATAGCCCATCAGATGAGCTGCGGTTTTCGATATGTTAACTGTTGCAAATGAGGGGAAACCACCTAGGGCACAAAGCTAATGATGTTCAAGAAGGAGGATGACTGGCTGGGAGAGGGGAGGGGAAGAAAAACTTTTCCTCTGTTTTAAGATTGTAGCTAATATGTAATGAAGAATCTGTATTATCTCACTTTCTGTCAGAGAGAGAGAGACAAACTGTTTTGTTTAATTTTTTGCTTTCTGTGTGTGTGTGTGTGTGTGTGTGTGTGTGTGTGTGTGTGTGTGTGTGTGTGTGTGTGTGTGTGTGTGTGTGTGTGTGTGTGTGTGAGAGAGAGAGAGAGAGAGAGAGAGAGAGAGAGAGAGAGAGAGAGAGAGAGAGATCAAGCATGTGTTTGCATGTAAGAAGCAATGGAAATCAGTGCAGAATATTGATCTCAACAAATACATTTTTACACAAGAATGCCTTGATTTATCCACATTAAGGAAGCAAAGCACACACAATTAGACATATCTATAACCCTTTTACCAGGGGATTTTGTAGATACCTGTCAATCGCAGCAATACATGGGCTTTAACTAAACTTGTAAGCACACAGTTGTTTAGAATCTCTTTGTATACTGTATTAACGATTCCAACTGAGAGAGATCTGGAACTAAGAGACTTGTGTATGTTCCATCCTGACAACTCCCTCATGCACAAAGCAAACTCCATGAAGAAATTGTGTTTCTATAGGTTTCAATATGTTGAAGTGAGTGGAAGAACTCACCTGTCCTGCACAGAATTCCGACGCTTGACGCAACACCACCAGACACCTATGGGATGAATTGGAACACCGATCATACACCCCAGACCTCCCCGACTATAACAACATCAGTGTCTGATCTCACTAATGCACTTATGATCACAAATCCACACAGCCACAACACAACAATTACTAGAAAGTCTTCCCAGAAGTGTGGAGCCCATCATAACAGCAAACTGGACTACGTCTGCAGTCAAATGTTTAACAAGCACCTATAGGTGAAATGTTCAGGTGTTTATTTTGGCCATAGTGTACATACAATCATCTCCACAGAACCGTGTCAAATCCATAAACTAGAACCTTCATTGCTGATTTATCTGGGTATTCATTTATTGTTTTTATTACTGAAATAATTACCATACAGTGATCTGTTTATACTGTAACCATAACACTCAAGTATGATGCTTTGCACAGCCAATGAGAAGGGCAAGTCATAATAATTGTCAGGTGAGGGTGATGTATAGGGTATGAGCCACTGAGCAGTGGATCAACCGCCAATGACACAGACAGCGTCTGGGTCAAACGTCTGAGACAGACACACATACTTAAGAGAAAAGCTTGTCCACAACAAAACATGATAGGGCAGGTGACACACATTTAGCCTGTTACCATGGCAATAGGGAAGGTAGGTCAAAGGTAAGGTGAACCGAGTGGGTGCAATGTACGATAAGTGAAAGCGATTTAGTTCCTTGTGGGAGTAACATTATCAGAAAAACTACCAGAGAAAATAATTTTTTTCTATTTTTTTTTATTGAGGTTTATTCTTGTCAGCTTTATTGTGGTTTAAATTAGTTGTGGTTATAAAAAAAAATTTCAATAATAATAATAACATGAAAAGGTGCAAATAAAATTTTTGCAGAAATTGTTTGACAGCTCATGGGAGTCATCAAAAAGTAAAGCAAATCACATTCATTTGATTGAATTTGTACAAAGCTTTCATGAGGTCAGGGTTGCAATACTTAGTAGATAGTAATTCACGAATCTGCGTGTGGGTGTGCGAGTGATGTGTGTATGTGCATGTAGGAGGCATCGGTAAGCAGCAAAACAATGAGTATAGATATCTGACAATAGCTTCTTTACTCAGATGATCTGACTCGCATAGACCATAAACCATGAGAGCATGCCTCTATAGTCAGGTATGAATAAACAATTGATTTATTACCGATACATTTGCAATCGTTTAAAACCTGCTCTAGTAAAATATCTCTTTACACTGTTAAAAATAACTAGCAAATTATAGAAGTTCAAAAGAAACTCATGGGTGATAAATAACAAAATCAATTGTGTCAGTTATGTGTTTAAAATCTAAATGCAGGACCTGAACATAAATGCAATCCACTGCAGTGTATAGTAAATGAAATAAATATGGTGGGGGGGGGGGATTAGTCATGGCTCCCTCAATTTTTTAGTCTCCTTTGGTCCATTGTGGATTGAAATGGTGTCCTGGTGAAGCAGCACCATGTCTTGCTCCTCCTCCTCCATGTCTCCCTGCTTCACTCCCTAAAGGTTCTTTGTTGGTTAGCAGCCCAGATATCTGGTTTCTGTTTAAAAAACATCAAAGTACATTATTTAGTACGCGTGTTCACAAGGCAGTGAGAGTGAGTGATGGAAGGAGACGTTTGCACGCTGAAAAAAATTCCACCGAACTGCTTTTGAAGAGAGAGGAGTGAATAAATCTTGCAAAGCCAAGAAACTTTTTTAAAGTTAATCTGGAGTTCTTTTCTAAGATCCAGTGAGAAATGGGTTTCTGCGGTTCACTTCCACTCAGGCTCTTCATAACAATCTCTCTGCTCAGTAAAGCTTTGGATGCATTAAGCAGATATGACGAGCCAGTCTGCTGTGAGCTTGCCAAATCGCAATGATGTTTTGCGAACACATCCGTGCAGAGATTCTGGCCAATATACATCCTTTAATTGGCTGCTGGTGGTTCTGCTCGAGACTGGGGAAGAAATAAATGATTGTTAAATGAAAAGTATTAGATATGTATTATTAGCTCATTATCTATATGATTTAAAACTATAACATGAACTAATTACCTTTGTATTACTACGCATGTACAGCAGTCAAGCACTTTGCTTTGAAACACTGTTAAACGATCAAGACGAAATGTTTCGGTTACGTTGAATCAGTGCTTAAACTATTACCCATCAGCCCCAGTACATTTTCTTGTCATGTACCAATCACACTCACCTGTGTCCCGTTACACACTGATGAGCATTTCCCTATATAGGTTCTTGTGTTTCAGAGTGCTTTTGTCATGCTTCTGTAATTGGTATGTGTTGCCTTGCCTTCTATACCCTTGCTCATATTCTGTGCGTTTTGCCGTTCTGCTTTATAGCATCTGTATTTTGCACCTTATAAAACAACAGTCTGTAAATGTAACCGCTGCCTCTACAATCTTTGACACGAAAACTATAGAACAGCTGGATATTAGTCACAACACCATTTCCTCCATTCTTAGAGGTTGCCAGTTACTGCAATTCAAGCTTCACATACAGCACTCCACAAGCACTTATGTTCATTCATTCAATCATTCATTTTCTACCACTTATCCAAACTTCTCGGGTCATTGGGAGCCTGTGCCCCCAGGCGTCATCGGGCATCAAGGCAGGATACACCCTGGACGGAGTGCCAACCAATCACAGGGCACACACACACTCTCATTCACTCACACACTATGGACAATTTTCCAGAGATGCCAATCAACCTACCATGCATGTCTTTGGACCGGGGGAGGAAAGCGGAGTACCCGGAGGAAACCCCCGAGGCACAGGGAGAACATGCAAACTCCACACACAAGGCGGAGGCGGGGATCGAACCCCCAACCCTGGAGGTGTGAGGCGAACATGCTAACCACTAAGCCACCATGCCTATATTCTACATGATTACATGTGTGTGCACTTTGCATGGGTTAAATGGAGAGAACGAATTCTGAGTATGGGTCACCATACTTAGCCGTATAACACGGCACTTTATTTTCACTTTATCTTCTATATTATTGTTAGTATTGTTAATGACAGTGCTATTAAAAATGCTAATATTTTAATATATGCCAATTTAATTTGATTTGTGAAACACACGATTCTTGACCTGTACTTGGTTTGCATTTATAGTTTTTCTGTATTATTATTTATTTATTTATTTATTTATTTATTTATTTATTTATTTATTTACCTGTATTTTTACACAGTACTCATCATTTTGTTATTCTTTTTATTATTACAAGCACTGATGCTGAATTTGATTTCCTGCTTAGACCTCATTGCATTTCACACAACGACACTTGGGGAAACAGCTCAGCAGATGGAAAATTGTGTTCAATTTTCAACACAACGAGTAGTCAGAATAGTTTACGAGTTATATAATTGACTACAATTGCTACAAGAACTGGAACAAAAAATGATATTTGGATGAAGATACAGTATGTGCACCAAACACACTCTCACTCACTCACTCACTCACTCACTCACTCACACAAACACATACAGTTAGGTTTTATGGGTGCATGTATCAGTGTATTAGTGAATGCCGTTTTGTGCTGTAACAGAATTTTTTTGAACAGACGAAATCTGGAAAGCTGCAGTGATCCATCATTGCAGCTTTTTTCTCTCTGCATTTCAGATTAGGTGTCTTTCGAACCCTATTACAAAGTTGATATCTATGTGGGGGTGGGGGGTGGGGGGTGAGGCTTCTGTCTAACCTCACGGCAACTCTTGCAATTAGGACAAAAGAAAAGAACATGTGAGGAGAAAAGCAGATCTGTTGCTATTTTCTGCACTTTACAGCAGCCGGTGTAATTACTCTCTCAAAGCCCCATAACTGTCCAAGGTCACCTGTGTGTGTGTGTGTGTGTGTGTGTGTGTGTGTGTGTGTGTGTGTGTGTGTGTGTGTGTGTGTGTGTGTGTGTGTGTGGGTGTGTGTTGAAACACTATTGTTGGGATTGTCTGAAGCTATTACTGAAGTGTCACATCTCAGTTACTGTACTCGATCACTGTAGCCTCTCTCTTTCTGCAATTGTTGGTCGGGCATCGTGAGCACTGTGTGTCAGAGTGCGAGGAAGGAAATGAGCAGTTCCTCACGTAGCCTCAAAATAACATTGCTAATTAGAAAAAAGAAAAAAGGAGAAGTTGAAGAGAAAACAAGACTTTTCACTTCTCTCAAGGTATAATTAAAGCCCTGGGATTCCATGTCATCATATTTGTTTGTAGAAAGGTATAATTTACACTGTAGCTGCTCATCTAACGTTCTCATCACTTGGCACTGTTGAAAATCACTTGAATATATTGTATTATTAAACAGCATCCAAACACTTAATACAAATGTCAACAAGATTGGTTTAAACAGGGTTGGCAGGGTTGAAGTGTAAATGGTTATGCTTCTCAATATTTTTAATTCAATTTACAAAAATTTTGCTTTGTTAAATCTGTAGTATCATTAATTAAGTTAACTTAATAATAAGTTAACTTTAAAATTAAGTTAACTTAATAATAACTTAAGTAATTACACACACACACACACACACAGACACACACACACTTGATTTTTTTCCACTATATCTATCATGCAGAATATAATGAGAACTCTTTAAGTCACTTATCCTGAATCTTTATTAAGGAATTAATGTAGTGCCAGAACATAAGTTATGCCATAGTGTCATGGTAACGGCCAAAGGGGGCACTTCAGCCCCAGCAAGTCACATGTCCTAATCGCTCACACCTCACATCTTACCGATTTGCTCCAATATCACGCTTTCCTAAGTCTCTATTCATCTGATGCCAAGTTTCTGTCTGTACCACTCAGAACTAAGTGGTACAGAAGTGTGAAGGAGCATAGAGCCCTTTCTCACTGGAGCTCCCTTACCAAACACTTTCAAATCCTTTGTACAAATAATATAATAAATAATAAATCATTTCTCAGAGCTCACTTTTTTAGGACCGTTTTTAATTTCTGAATTAGGACGTTTGTTTCCACCTTAACGTCATTTGTTTTTAAATGTAAATGTTTTATTTGATAAACTCTGTACAGTTGTATTGTGTATTATTATTATTATTATTATTATTATTAGTAGTAGTAGTAGTAGTAGTAGTAGTAGTAGTAGTAGTACCTGTTAAATGTTTTTTTGTGTTTCTTTTTCAAGCTTTAGTTGTTGTAGGGTTTTTGTGTCATGGTATGTGCCGCAATATCACCCATTGTTTGTATGTCTTTGCTTTCTACCACAGTTCATGTTTATCCTTCTTGTTTTCACATCTTCTGCTGTTTTGTTTTTTCATTTTCATTTTAATTCATAAATAATTTGCACTTGCATCTTCCTTGACCTTCCAGACGTGAAGGGCCCTGGAGGCTTCTAGAGGATGATGGGTTGTATGTGAGATATAGAATAATTTATTATAAAGTACAAAAATAGCGAGAGTATTCTTATTAGTTCTGTTTTTATTGTACAGCAAAGTCAAATCAAATGGTGACCCTGTGTGTGATGAAATAAATTACTGACATGATCTGAGAGGAAGTGCAGGTAAAAGGCTTTAATAAATGTCCAAACATCCAATCCAAAACACTAAGAATTTTTCTAATGTGAGCTTTCATTATATCTGTGCTGTCATTACATAACGTCCCTCTGCTTATCTTGCTCTATATCTATTTCCAATACATCCATCCATCTGTGTAATCTCCATCTAATCTAATCTTTATCCTCCATCAATCTAATCTATCTACCTATTCATCCATCCATGCATTCATCTGTCTAATCTCCATCTAATTGTATCTTTACCTTCCAACCATTCATCTGTCTAATTTATCCATCCATCCACTCATCCATCCATCCATTTATCTAATCTATCTATCTATCTATCTATCTATCCTATCTATCTATCTATCTATCTATCTATCTATCTATCTATCTATCTATCTATCTATCTATCTATCTATCTATCTATCTATCCACCCATCCATCCATCCATCTCTCCATTTGTCTAAACTATCTACCTATTCATCCACCTATCCATTCATCTGTCTAATTTATCTGTCTAATCCATCCATCCATCCATCCATCCATCCATTCATCTGTCTAATCTTATCTTCATCATCCATCTGTTTAATCTATCTATCTGTCTCACCGACCTATCCGTCCATCCTTCCATCCATCTATCTGTCTAACATTTCAGAGATAGAAAGGAGAGAGAGAGAGAGAGAGAGAGAGAGAGAGAGAGAGAGAGAGAGAGAGAGAAAGAGAGAAAGAGAAAGAGAGAGAGAAGGGGAAAGAGAGAGAGAGAGAGAGAGAGAGAGAGAGAGAGAGAGAGAGAGAGAGAGAGAGAGAGAGAGAGAGAGAGAGAGAGAGAGAGAGAGAGAGAGAGAGAGATGTGAGTGTAATCAAAACTGAACAAAAAGAAGTGAGCGAAGGTCTGAGTAGGTCTGACACAAATTATAGCTTTTTAGCTGATCTCTGTCGTATTCTCTTACATGGTAAAGTAATACCTGGCTGGCGATGACTATAAACCGTTGGACTGCATTAATCAGTGGACTGCATTGAATCTATTAAATTCTAGAGAGTTTTTGTTACTATTAAGATGCATTGCTTTAAAAAGATATTTATATATACTGGTTTCATTATGTAACAATCCCACCACCATTTAAGCCATTAAAGTCTCAGTTTCTTATTCAGTTCTTTATCTCTGTTTATTCATATTTAGAGGGAAAAAAAACAGTGTCTGTATTTCACTTTGTAAGATGGAGTGCAAAAATGACTTGCTGTACTGAGCATGATGACAATTTTTTCCCAATCGTGAGTTGCAATCAATGGCGCATTCATTTTATTTACTTATTTCTTTTAGCTCAGATTTCATAGCAGCAAGTCTGTTTCCACTCATACTCATGTTTTTCAGTGGATGAGTTGCAAAACAAACAATAGCTTGGCCAGTGTGCTTGATGATTTCATTTGGCGATAGCACAGAAAAGATGTACTGTAATAGCTGTATGATGTGTGTAGGACGGTCATAGAGGTTAGCACAAACTAGGATTTCTTGCTTGTAAGATTTTGCACAGTAAGTGTTCCTGTTATCTTGTCAGGAACAGATGTCAATGTAGGAGTGTTGTAGAAGCTTAGTATAGAGTGTAATGTGAACTTTCTCTGGAAAAATATGCAATGACAGGGTCGGTTCCAGCCAAATATTTTATGGTGGGCTGGTACAAATAATAGGTGGGTGTGTTTTACCCACCAGCATACAGTCAGTGGTTTCCCTGTTGTTTCTGCACATGACTATAGCTTTGGGTAATTAATCACCTGGACTGGGGCAGAAATAGCAGAGAGTTGGGTCTGCTTTGGAGCACTTGTTGAGTACTGGGGAGGAGCAGTGCTTATGGAGGGTAAAGCTGTAGTGTATCCTCTGATGTGCCAGCAGCAGAGACACAGGTAGCACTAATACTGCTTTATATGCTTAAAAACATTACACTCAATACATCAAGTTGTAACAATAGTCAATTAAACATAATAAAATGTAATGTCGTCAGATTATGAGCATTTGTATCACAAATAGTGGAATATACAGTGAGGAAAATAAGTATTTGAACACCCTGCTATTTTGCAAGTTCTCCCACTTAGAAATCATGGAGGGGTCTGAAATTGTCATCGTAGGTGCATGTCCACTGTGAGAGACATAATCTAAAAAAAAATCCAGAAATCACAATGTATGAGTTTTTTAACTATTTATTTGTATGATACAGCTGCAAATAAATATTTGAACACCTGAGAAAATCAATGTTAATATTTGGTACAGTAGCCTTTGTTTGCAATTACAGAGGTCAAACGTTTCCTGTAGTTTTTCACCAGGTTTGCACACACTGCAGGAGGGATTTTGGCCCACTCCTCTACACAGATCTTCTCTAGATCAGTCAGATTTCTAACCTGTCGCTGAGAAACACGGAGTTTGAGCTCTCTCCAAAGATTCTGTATTGGGTTTAGGTCTGGAGACTGGCTAGGCCACGACAGAACCTTGATATGCTTCTTACAGAGCCACTCCTTGGTTATCCTGGCTGTGTGCTTGTCATGTTGGAAGACCCAGCCTCGACCCATCTTCAATGCTCTAACTGAGCGAAGGAGGTTGTTCCCCAAAATCTCGTAATACATGGCCCCGGTCATCCTCTCCTTAATACAGTGCAGTCACCCTGTCCCATGTGCAGAAAAACACCCGAAAAGCATAATGCTACCACACCCATGCTTCACAGTAGGGATGGTGTTCTTGGGATGGTACTCATCATTCTTCTTCCTCCAAACACGTTTAGTGGAATTATGACGTATTTTGGTCTCATCTGACCACATAAATTTCTCCCATGACTCCTCTGGATCATCCAAATGGTCATTGGCAAACTTAAGAAGGGCCTGGACATGTGCTGGTTTAAGCAAGGGAACCTTCCGTTCCATGCATGATTTCAAACCATGACGTCTTAGTGTATTACCAACAGTAACCTTGGAAACGGTGGTCCCAGCTCTATTCAGGTCATTGACCAGCTCCTCCCGTGTAGTTCTGGGCTGATATCTCACCTTTCTTAGGATCATTGAGACCTCACGAGGTGAGATCTTGCATGGAGCCCCAGTCCGAGGGAGATTGATAGTCATGTTTAGCTTCTTCCATATTCTAATGCTTGCTCCAACAGTGGACCAAGCTGCTTGGCAATTTCCCCGTAGCCCTTTCCAGCCTTGTGGAGGTGTACAATTTTGTCTCTTTGGTCTTGGCCATGTTAGTAGTTGGATTCTTACTGATTGTATGGGGTGGACAGGTGTCTTTATGCAGCTAACAACCTCAAACAGGTTCATCTAATTTAGGATAATAAATGAGGTGGAGGTGGACATTTTAAAGGCAGACTAACAGGTCTTTGAGGGTCAGAATTCTAGCTGATAGACAGGTGTTCAAATATTTATTTGCAGATGTATCATACAAATAAATAATTAAAAAATCATATATTGTGATTTCTGGATTTTTTTTTTTAGATTATGTCTCTCACAGTGGACATGCACCAACGATGACAATTTCAGACCCCTCCATGATTTCCAAGTGGGAGAACGTGCAAAATAGCAGGGTGTTCAAATACTTATTTTCCTCACTGTAGGTAAACTTTTGCCTGTAAGCCTGTCAAACTGAAAGTAGCGAGTGGTAAAACATTGTGCTGTGGAGGTGGAGCTTTGTGTGGGGCTAATGCAGACAGATCATTGGCCGTAAGCTGCCCATCCCATCGGAAGTTAGAAATCATGCTGGTTAAAATAAGACAAAATCAATTTTTAAATGGGTGGGCAAGACTCAAATTTAGTTGGGCTATGCCCACCCCTGCCCACTGCTGCCGCCGGCCCGGCCCAGGTCCCTATTTTAATGGAACAATTTTTGCAAAAAAGTTTGTTTAGGATAATAACTAGAGACAGACCAATCTATTACGCAAGTACCAGAAATTTGGAGCAATACAAGCAAAATATTTAAAGTCAGATATCCAAAAAAATCCAATTTTGGTATTTAGGAATTACATAAACATACAGTAATTTTTTAGAACATCACTGCATTTATTGTCGGTTGCTCATCGTTTTTTTTTTTGTGGCCATTGAGCACTAGTTCACCAGAAATGTAATAAAATGCAGACAATTCTTTTGACATCCATGTCTAAAGCACTTCTGAAAAAAAAAATGTTCTGCCTATATGTGTGTGTGTGTGTGTGTGTGTGTGTGTGTGTGTGTGTGTGTGTGTGTGTGTGTGTGTGTGTGTGTGTGTGTGTGTATGCATGCTTGTCTGGTTGCACTCCCTATGGTTAAAACAAGCTCTTCTCTATCACCCAGTCTCCCCGGCAAAAGGCAAGTCACCTCTATAATGAGTCAAGCCCTGTTACACAAGAGTAATTAGTCTCAGCAAGCTCTAAAAGAAAGCTAGAGAATAAAAAGAGAGAGCATTACAGAAGATGGTAAAAGTGTGCAATGTCTGAAGAAAACCAGAGAGGCATAACAGACATGTTTTTATGCATTTATCGCATACAAGCTAAAATTTAAATGGTGGCACTGACTCTCAAGACCGCAAGATTAACAAGACATTGAGATTTAGAGATGTGTGAAAAGGCACAAAGGTGTGTTCATCCTTATTTTCATTTAGTGGTGTAAAGCCAGGCTTATTTGTTTCCCACATTGGAGAAAGTAGAGGGAAATGAGGACAGAGAAGTGCCATAGGACATTCTACACAGAATTGTGTGACCTCTCTTAGCTTAGCTCAGCATTCACACACACACACACACACACACACACACACACACACACACACACACACACACACACACACACACATACACACACAGAGCATTTGGTGCCTCTCAAAGCCTCAGTACAGAATACACTGTGGCATCCTAATGAGATAAGTATAAAAGATAAGAGACGGGATTACTCATAAGTTGCTCCTCCCTCAGGGCCCAATAGCAGGAAGAAGAGAAAAAAGAAGGAGAGAGAGAGAGAGAGAGAGAGAGAGAGAGAGAGAGAGAGAGAGAGAGAGAGAGAGAGAGAGAGAGAGAGAGAGAGAGAGAGAGCGAGAGAGAGAGAGATGGGGAATCTTGTCAAAATGACCCTACTTAACTTACTGTATTAACTAAAAGTGTTTAAGTGTGAAATAGAGATCTACCTCCTAACTACACCTCCTAAAACACACACACACACACACACACACACACACACACACACACACACACACACACACACACACACACACACACCACACACACATACACACCACACCACACACACAGTGCACAGACTACTCTACTCTAGCACCCACCATCATGAAAGTCTAATGTACCAGTTGACAAGTCATCCATCAATGTTGCCTTCAGACTTATCCCAATGTTCCTTTCTAAACTTCATCTATCATTCTGAATGAAATGAATGAGGATAATCCCCAGGTTATTCCATCTGTTTTAAAACAAGGCCTTAATATGATTATGATTTGGATCCAGCCGCATCCTCAGTATTAACAGTGACTAATGGCTCAAAATACTTTCCCTATGCGAGCATGTAACACTTGCATTTTCTTTTAATTCATTTAGCAGACGCTATAATTTGCCGTGACTCATAAGTCTAAAGGCAGCTTGGGCACAGCAGAAAATATGGCTGAGGAACGAACACACTGGTTCGCACACAGGAAATATGACCCTAGCAAAAACAAATCATTTGTGTGAGTGTCTGAAGAGAGTCTGGAGCTCAGTCGAGAAGATGAGCTGCTGTGCCGCCCAATTTAGGAGGAGCAGGTCAGAAGATCTGACCATTACATTAAGAGTTGTGCAGAAGTCCAGAACTTCACAAGCCCTTAACCTCCTAAACTCCACGAAGGATGTTTACACACTTCCACTCTTCTTTCTCTATAATGCAAGCTTCTATATCCATGAGCATAACAATTTCACTGTAAAAAATATTCGTATCACATAATTCATATACGACTATAAATTAGACGCAATTATCAATTCAATTAAATGAAAAGAAATTTGAAATGAAATAGTTTAGATGGAATGTTACAGTAATTTATTCATTAAAATAGTCATACATTGTTCATTTATGAAAAATGAAAAAATTAGCTTGCACACGATTATGTAAATCATCGTATAATGATATTATACATTATACATTTTACAGCGATTTTATAAAGCACTTATCTTACACAAGGTCATGGGGAACCTGGAGACTATCTCAGGGGACTCCGTGCACAAGGCAGGGAGAAACCCAGGCCAACTCCTGGTTCCAACACATTGCTACAGTAGGAAAAATTGTAAAAACACAATACATGTCTTTTGGGAGGAAACTGTAGTACCTGGAAGGAAAACCCTGAAGCAAGGGGAAAGCATGCAAACTACCCCAACTCAACCCCAAAATGTATTATATTCAACAAAAATCTATAAGGTAGCTTGGTGTTTCCTTCTTTATGACTTTGTTTAAAATGGTTCTTCTTCTGTCTGTCTACATAAGTACATTTGTTAACTCTGTCTAAAAGGGCGGCACAGTGGAGCGGTGGGTAGCACCGCTCCAGGATCAACCGGTTTAGTCCTGAGTTCTGATTATATCTGTGTAACCTTCCATCCAGGTTGAATTCTGCCATGTTACTCCCAGTGTTTCTGAAATTAGATCTGGATCCAACATGACCCTGACTGGAATAAACAACATTGTAGCTTGTGTTTGTCTAGTTAGCACCACAGACACACCTGATTAAACCCATTGGCAAATATTTATGATTATCTTGTTGACTTGTTTGAGAATAAATATATAAAAACGTCATGTTATGACGTTTTAGAACATATGCTAGTATGCCACTTCAACAGGATCAGCCACTTTGTGGAGTTGAGCAATTTGGCAGCAGTTGATGGAGTTACAAAACTGGGGTCTTTCTTTACATTATCATCTGGAGGTTTTCAGGAAGACAGATGCCAGAGAGTGGATGAAGGTGCAGGTCAATTTAATAGGAACAGCTCAGAAAAATTAGGACAGTCCCAGCGAACAACACAAAATGTCATCAAACAATCACATGTTGGTCGAGTTTAAACAGCTTAAAATTGGCAAGAAATAGGGCAAAAATACGCAAAAAAATACAAAAGTCAGAAAAACAAAATAATCTGGGTCAGAAAGGCAGGTTTGGTAACGTTGTGGACATACTTCACAAAGAATAAACATACTAAAAGTAGCCTTTATACAGTGCTGAACAGAATCTGATCAAATAAGGGTGAATACAGTAAGATTGATGGTGACTCTGAACAAGGAAGTGCAGGTGGCTACTGGAACTGTAAAGGCAGGCTGAAAAATCAGCGGATGTGACAGAAGTGTGCTTTATACTGCCGTCTGATATGTCTACATCTTGACTAATTGGCACATTGGAGTTCACACATTTATGCAAGTTTTATACAACAGTTCACCTATTTGACTGGACAAGCAGCATTCAGAGAGCGCTGATATTTAGTATAACAGAACTGGGACATTTCACTACACACTGTTCAGTACACTGTAAATTACTTAAACATAACTTTCAGAAGTATCAATTTTAAGGAAAATGTTCCCTTGTCAGGTCTGTAGCACTAACTGTGCCACAGTTTTAGCATATGTAAGGCACATGAAAATTAATAAACATACACCTAATTTAACTTTTAAGTGTGTTTTGCCATATTGCAGTTGGAAAACTCAAAAGTTTTCAGCTTTTAAGTGTCACATTTACAGACATGACAAAACCGTGGTTAGGCCTAGGGTATGTCATGAAGTCGATTTAACATGTCATGTTGATATCTGTGGTAAAAAGTGACAGGACTTGAAGTTTTTTTACTTTCATTTGAAAAAACACATTAGAGAGGGGAAAACAGTCGGTTGCCCTTATAGAGTATGTGACAAGATTTTTATTGTTTTATCCACATTCACATCACATATGAGTAGGAATCATAAAAATGGTGCTGAAAAATCATCTGGTTGATTCTGTTTTGGATCCTGGCATGTTCAGTGAGAGTAAACAACAGCAGTCTTGAATGGGGAAGTCATGGCCTAATGGTTAGAGAGTCTGACTCTCAACCCTAAGTTTGTTTGTTCAAGTCTTGGGACTCTGAAGGCACCGAACCCCCCCAACTGCTCCACGGGCACCACAGCATAAATGGCTGCCCACTGCTCCAGGTGTGTGTTCACTGCTGTGTGTGTGCACTTTGGCTGGGTTAAATTCTGAGTATGGGTCACCGTACTTAGCCGTATGTCACGTCACTCAGTCTTACATGCATATTGATCCTCCCAGCGATGTAGATGATGACCCATCAGATGTATTGTGCATTCCATGTACAGACACTGCTGATGAAGTCCTACATACAAAGGGGGATGTCCATGATTTCAGCCAGACCTTCCTCCAGAACAAACTGATGAAACCGTGGTGCAGAGCTGCCAAAAACTGGTGGACATTTACAGCCAGGTGGGTGCAGCTGGAGCTGAAAGAGCAGTGGTCAATAATCTAATGGAGCTCACATTCAGTCTACAATGCTGTCATATTGATGCCTTTCCACCAAACTGACATTGAAGATTTCAGAAGCAAATGGCCTTCATTTTCACTCAAACGTTCATATAAGCTCACTTTGAGTTGCTTACAGACATCAAAGTGCTTCATAACATAGAACTCAGTATGGATGAATGTGGAAGAGCCATCATACATTACTTCATGAGAAAACCTTCCAATAAATGATGAAAAAGATGTCAAGGATGTCCTCTTTAAAAGTAAAGCTAATGAACAACACTTCATGTTGTTTAGCTGCTTTATAGAGAACCTATCAGGTTTAGCTGCTTTATAGAGAACCTATCTAGATGTAAGGTTATACTTCTCTTTCTGTCCTATATTTCAAATTCTGAATGCCGTGTCTATTCATTCACAGCAAATTTTTGGATTAATTGCCAGTTTGTTCATTTTGTTCTTCAAAAACGACTTTTAACGTGCCTTTTCTCAGGTGTGTGTCACTGCAGCTGATGTTAAAACAGCTCTAACTATACCTGCAAGTCCACTTAGCATAGATTTCATTACTAGACATATTACATTGATACTTTTCTTAGAGATTACAAAAGCATTATGCGATGTAATATGCATGTTTCTATAACCTAAAATTTCTAAAGAAATCCTCCACTGTCAACTCACGTGTCTCCACCCTACTAAAGAAACTCATTGACTTTGAATGGGACTTTATATAGTTCAGCAAGCTCTATTCTCTGTATAACTAATAATATAACTCTATAGAATAATAGTTAATATAACAGAATAGTATAATAGTCACCGTATAACTCTGTATTAATAATTGTTTTGAAAGTCTGATGTTGCCACATTAAACCACAAGAACCTTTCCAATAGACACTTTATTGTTATCTATAATGCAGTGTTAACACAATCGAGGTATTATTTAACATACCGAATGAATAAAGGTTCATTAAAATATTACAAATAATAAAAGTCTTTACACAGTGAGCAGTCTATGTGAATCCCAAAATCCCAGAAGTTATCATGGCATTGAATGTAACTTTACTTAGAATCGATCAAATATTGCATGTCAAACTTTGTTAATGTTAAGAATGGGTTGAGTTGAGTCAATGCTGTGTGAATATCACCTTAGTACCTGAGTTGTTATTGCTGCTTGACAATTCTAGAGAAATTTTCTAAAGTACCGCTTGATGCTTTTTTGCAGTGGTACTCTGGAATAATCCTGGAGGGAAACAATGAGCCAAGGAATGATTACATTCTTTAAAGACAGACTTTTAATTTCCAAAGCTATGTTTTGACCTGCCTTACAAAGGTACTGTACTGTACATGTGTCCCCTCACAGGACTCGTATTTTTTTTTAATTGCCATAATGTTTTTTGTTTAAAGTTTGAGTTTAAATGTAACAATATGCAAAGTAAGGATTATTTATGGCTATTGTAATTTTTTATTTGAAAACTTTTTGCTAAATTTTGTAGTTTTTTTTACTCTGCCTTTAAATAAATGTTTTGTTTATATCATTTCAGATGTGTTTATTGTTTATTTTACAGAATAATACTTTTCTACCTTTATTTGGAATTTATAATATAATTTATTTTATTATCAATTATACCTTTGAGAGAAAATAAAATTTAATCTGAAATAATTAGTTATGTATTGCATTACAACATTTTTTTTTGCATCATATTTACAGTATAATATTTACAGTAACTGTTATTTAACAAGAACATTTTTACAGTGTGGATTACTCCACTCGTCTGAGTTCACCACATAAAATTTAGGTTCTAGCAAAAGTTTTTACACCAGAAATGTTAATTACAGTCTGTTTGCTGCCATGGAAAAAAGCAACACTATGTACTGTAGGTGTGCCTTCTTCGGAAACTATTTTAATTGACCGAGCAAAATCAACCAAAATTGTTCATATTGTGTTTTAAATGTCACTGACTTGATAGTAATTTCTTGTTTATAGGATTTATTTTAAAAGCAATATTGCTAGCAATTATGCTGCTGTGCTGAATATCAACCCAGCTGTGATTACCGAATCATGCTGATATTCAGTACAACAGCACTCTTGCTGTTGGGGAAAAGCACATAGGGAAGTCACTAAAGAAATGTAAATTAATACTGTAGAATTATCCAGTTCTAGGAATTTTTGGGCTTCACGTGATCATTCAGATTAAATATTGATATTTGGGTTCGCCACATGGTTACACCAGCATCGACATTTCATTCACACAGAGATGTGTACAGTATGATTCATTAGCAAAATGTTATTATATGGTCAACAAATAAGAATGTATGAATATTTAAAAACTAATGCTTTTATAATGATTAATGATTAATGAACACATGCACTAATCGTTAACATCTCAGGAAATAATTAAGTGTATGCATTAACATCCTCTGAGTCTTATATGAATAGCTAATAATAATAATAATAATAATAATAATAATAATAATAATAATAATAATAATAAGAATAATAGTTAATTCTTGAATATTTTTAACTAATTATGACAATATCATGAAATATAATGAAACTACTTTGCAGTATTAATAGAGATGATTTCAATTATTAATTATTTTCTTGTTAACACTGACAATTTACCAGTCAACAGTCAACTCAGACTGTTAATGTATATGCTTGATTATTTTCTTCTGCGAGAATTAAACAGAAATGCGTTCTTATTTGTGGACCTTATTTGTGTTACTAATTCATGAAGTCCAAATTTCAGGTACTGAATAATATGGTTTATAATGATATACACCAAATACTAAATATCCAGTCATGTAGTATTAATTGGCACTGATGGGAACTGCAGTATAACTGTTGTATTGAATTCAGACACATAACACATGCATGGAAGAATAATGCAGCAGTAATGTGTCTGTTGCATGACACCAGTGTCATGGGTTTGATTCTCAGCTCAGGTGTGAGCTCAGAGTTCGATTTTATTCAGGGCTTTGAAAGTACATGCTCAAGTCACATGACGTTAGATGAAAAAAAAAACTGTTCGTGTTACTTAATTCAACATGCTTGATTGATTGCTGATAATTGATTATTTCTATTATCACTGTCTAATTAAAATGATATGTCTTCCTCTGTTTTTTTCTAAGCCTGTGCATCCCAGTCATTATAAAAGAATTTATATTGCACTGTCATTAATTTCAGCCCTGTGAGAGGTCTGTGGTTGTTGCTGGTAGTGTGGACTTTTCAATATTGTTAAAGATGACTAGAACAGAACGGGGGGCATAGAAGCCTTTATTATCGCCACACATACATTACAGCACAGTGGAATTCTTTTCTTCACATACCCCAACTGAGTAGGTTGGGGTCAGAGTGCAGGGGCAGCTATGATACAGCACCCCTGGAGCAGGGAGGGTCAAGGTCCTTGCTCAAGGGCCCAGCAGTGGCAGCTTGGCTGATCCTCCGATCAACAACCCAGAGCCTTAACCAGTTGAGCCACCACTGACCCATATTGTTAGTTATTATAACTGAAATGATTCATTAATGCAATAGCAGTTTTGTCTACTGCTATGTTCTCTATGGTCTTTCATGGCTTCATGTCTTTAATAATGCAAAGCTGTAGCGTGTCTTCTGAAGCTGGAGTGAAAAGAGGTAGTGCTTCAACTGAAGTGTGTCTTTAAAGCATCTATTAAGGCAATGTGTGTTTCAATATGTGACCAGGTGAAGACTTCTGTCCGTTCGGTTTTCCTCTCTGTCCTACTCACTCTTCATACTGTCTGAGCCAACGATTCATTCAGACACACCGAGTGGCTCTGTGTACGTTGTGTCACTGTGTCTATATGTGTTTCACGTGCATGTGCAGTTGTGTGTGTGTGTGAGTGTGTTTGTATGTTGGCTGACCGCTAATGATGAGCAGATGGCGGGAGAAAGCCGATGACCGGACGTGCTCTCGGAGCACGTGGAGGACATCTGCTGCGTAGACACACACATGCATGACAGTCGTGGTCACTTCTCAGGCAAGATCTGCTTTCCTCCCTTGTCCTTCACCGTCATGTTACTGCACAACACAACCCATCTCTCACTCAATTCATTTATCCTGTAAACTACAACAATAAGAGAAACACTTTTTTTTCAAGTAAAAAATTAACTTGGATTGCTCATTGTGAATCTCTACAGATTGTGTGTCCTGTCAATATGCTCTAGAGTCATGTTCTCAAGTCTCAAACTAGGATCCAGGGCAAGCTGCCTGTGTTTTAATTCTTTATGCTTTTTAATTTAATGGTGTTGCATGTTTGGAGATCATGATCAACAACTGTTAAAGTCGGTAATCATTTTGGATAGACGCAAGCATAATTGGCCACTTGAATAGATGCTTCATTTCAACTCAATCCATTAAAAAATAAATAAATAAATCAGCACAACCTAACTGCTTTGGGTTATCTGGGTGGCAAGTGTAGAAATACAGACAATAATTACTCTGTCAAAAAAACTGACTTTTGAATAGTTGTATTATGTTCATTCAATCAATCCATTGAATAAATGAATGGAGGATGAGGATGTTTTTTTGTCGTTGCTTTTTAAAACACAGAAGATGTCCATGTTGTTTGGATACAAGCGCTATTGTGCTTGAAATAAATAGCATTATGTATAATGTATATTTTATATATGTATATTATAACTAAAAGTATATTGTATAACTAAATATTATAGTGCTAAAATGTTTTTATTTTCAGTTTAGGTTAAATCTTAGCATCAAGGAATATTATTATGATGGAATATTTATTGGATTTTGTAATATTTACCTTCAGAAAGACCTAATAAAAACTTTTGCCTCACTCGACCACTATATAATGGCCACTAAGAAGGAGAACTCTAAACCACATGGACAAACATATATAAACCTTTCAGCCTTTGTCAATATATTCACGTTCAGCTACTTAAAGCGGGATTCGATCACGACGCACTTGTGACTTCCATAACGACGTAAACATGTTTCCAGAGGTGACGTCATGTATTCTTTAATGTGTAACTATGTTATCATCCACATCCCTTCCTGCTTTCATCCACAACAGTGTTAACACTGATAACATTGATATCATGGAAATGGGATTAAAACAATGGATGTAATTTATCACCCTTTGTCTAAAGTTGTATGTAAATTTTTTTTCAGGCAACACTAAACAAAAAAATCCTGTCATGTTTACAGAAGCACTGTAACGCTGATTATATTCATACTCTCATGTTTCTGTTGATTAAGGGTCAATCAGCTAATGTACAAAGCCTGTTTACAGCACAGCTAATTTACTCTTAAGAAAAAAAAGCTAAAGCTCACAGAGGGCTGTCCATCCATCCATCCATTTTCTGTACCACTTATCCTGTGCATTGTCACAGGGATCCTGGAGCCTATCCCAGGAGAATTAGCACAAGGCAAGGTCACAACCCATCACAATTTAGAAATGCCAATCAGCCTACAGAGCATGTCTGTGAAATGGGGGAGGAAATCCCCAAAGCAATGGAGGAATCTACAAATTCCACATATCCAGAGCGGAGGCGTAATCAAACCCCCAGCCCCAAAGGTGTGAGGCAAATGTCCTAACCACTAAACCACCCCCTCACAGACAGCTGTAAATGACAAAATGGCAACTAAACAGTAAAAGAGTGTAAAATTTCACAAACACGTAACCACACGATACAAACCCCTGGTCTGTAGTACCACACATTTGAGTGTTTTTCTTGCTCTAACACACCCAAGGAAATCCAATCGTCACTCTGCTTAGTTTAGTGGGTCTAATGTCACTTTCAGGGAACAAGAAAGACATGCGTGAAAGTTCTTCTCAGTTCTGGCACGTAGAAAAGGAGTATGAATTTTCTCTAGCTGTCTAAAAACCGTTTTTTTACCCTGTCTTCAATACTAAATTTAACATCAACAACAACAGAATAAATAAAACAATAAAAATGGATAGTCGATAAAGTGTATCAGACTAGATAAAGAGTTTTCTAAGTTCCAGACCTAGTGAACAAGGAAGCACTTCTATAAGTCACTCTGTTTAAAGGCGTCTAACGGATGCATTAAAATGTAAATGTAATTTTGAAAAATACTAAAACAGGTTGGTACTCCAGGACTAGGATTGGGAATCTGTGGTGTAAATGTTTCAGCAAAAGTGAACTAAGCAGTTTATTTTGTATCCAGTTTGATCAGCTGTGATTATTTCCAGGCAAAACTACTGATGTATGAAAATACAGAAAGAAAAAAAAAACAATTAACGAATACATTTTGCTATTTTGCTGTAGTAATAAGGTTTATATAAACAGTATTGCCTAGGCTGAAGGAATCTGTTGTGTAAAACTGCAGTATTGTTCATAATGGTATTAGCTTATTAGCTTTATTCCACATGCCATACACCAACATACAGCAACAGGGTGTTCAGATTCCTTTGATTTGTGTCCTATATGTTACAACACAGTGAAATTATTTTCATCACAAACTAACTCCAGCTTGTTAGGAAGCTGTGGGCAGAGCACAGGTTCATCATACAGCTCCTCTAGAGCAGAGAGGATTGAGCCCTTGAGCAAGGTCCTTAACCCTATCTGTCTTATCCGTCACACAGTCAAGTATTCTCTGTGGTATAGTGCACGGTTTGTTTGGGACTGTCACGTCTGACGCTCATCAAAGTAATATCCAGACCCTGATTAAGGGGGTGAGTCCTAGAGGACACTCTGAGTGCGAGTGGACAGTGAGCGACTCTAAGCATTGTACAAAAAAGCATAATATTATATTGTTATATAAATAAAAACACAGGATTGTTATTTCAACTCCCACACTTAATGTACATAACTTATCGTATTTAATACTCATTCTGTCTATATTGTATCTCATTGTCTGCATTATAGTGTTATTGTGTACTTTTGAGAGTCACAAACAGCTAGAACCAAATTCCTTGTGTGTATCGACACACTTTTCCAATAAACCTGATTCTGATTCTGAATCGAAACTAACAAAATTCCTGACCATGTACACAAAAAGTGAACACAACCTCACCATAGAGACACAGACAGACCTGGCTAGCAAAAAAACACAAGCGGTGCCACCATTGCACACAAAATAAACAGTTAACAGTACCGCTTTATTTTGTTTGTTTGTTTGTTTGTTTTTTAACAGGGTTTAATGAAATGCAAATTATGAAAATATTTCCCCAACTTCACAACCTATTAAAAAGACTTCATTCTGGTGCCAAACAAGAACAAACTCCCACACCTGAGAAAACTTAGCAAGCTTGTGAAGACCTGTCTGGACAAAAAAGATCACCATCTGCAATAACATCAACATTACATTGTAAACATGAAAAAAAAGCTCAAAAACATAAATCACTCTGTGATTGTTTGCCATTTCCTACTTATTGCTTATTTTGTTTGTGTGCAAATGTGTTTTAATAAGTATGTCTGTAACCATGCTTTAGCAATGGAAACCCTTTTCATCGTATCTTATGCTAAGAAAGCTATTCGAATCTGACTGGCTATCAATTGTAGCCGCTAGGTGGAGACACTGAGTAACTGTAAAACAGAGGAGCAGGCGGAGCGGCAGCGGCATGAACACGAGCAGCCGCACGAGCGCACAGAACATAGACATACACACACTCACGCGCGCACCGAGCACCAAGCGGAGCACGCTGTCGCTTCATGCCTCCTACACTGCATCTGCTGGACCAAACACTATAACCATCTATCACAGCAAACGGGGGAGAAATTAAAGAATTGCACCATGAACCGTAAGGGAGGATTGGTGCTGACGCTCGTCGCTGCGTTGCAGGTAAATTTAATGTGATGTCCGCATGCGTCTCCCTTTTTCGTGCACAAAGCGTGTGACGAGCCCGGTTGTGTTTGTGTGTTTGCACTGACTAATTTTCAGCTACAGTGTTTTGCTAAAGTGTATGTGAAATCTTTTTTTTTTTTTTTTGAGGGTTGAGCGTGCACGAGCGCTGGTCCTTTTGCGCGTGCGTTGTTATAGCGGATTTTCTCCCGTGCAAGAAAGGATGAGACTATGGCGCATGAGGTTATGCTAAACATATGAGGCAGAGCTATTAATACCCGTGCTACTAAGATAGTTTACAGTTTTCCTGCTAGTGTAGTAGTTCGTTCACCTCCGTGACTGTGTTGCTGTAACGATCCCCGAACAGTGCCGGTATGTGCGCTCGCGCTAACGGCTGTGTTCGGGTTAAACGTCCCGTGCTGAACGAGAAGAGAAGGGATTCCTGCTGGACGGGAAAGTTTTTGTAGAGAAAGCACTCGGTTACTGTTGTGCTTGTTCTGACACTATGAAGGTTTCAATAAGCGTGTAATGAAGAGCTCGTTGGAGTCGCCGCAGGGCGTTAATGTCGTTCCCTGAATGGGCTCCATGCTGAGAGCTGCTCAGTCTTGCAAATGAGATTTCTCTGTCGGGGATTGAATTGTGTTATTTAGTTCTTTAGTGTCCGGATATTAAGGATAAATCCGAATGTTTATAACATGCCAGAGAGAGTGGTCTAGTGCTGGAGCAGTAAAGCTATCTATCCTTCAGTGCCTGAGCATCCTGTACAGAGACAGAAATCATGAGCACTATGACACCCCTTAAAGGCTCTTTGAGGGTTTCCCTTCAGAAAATCTTCCAAACACTTTATCCCTTTTAGAAAGCTTTAACTATTCACCTTTGCACCAAAACCCACTTCCCCTATCAGAGTGTTAATAATTAGATCTGGTCAATGGGCAAACAATACATAAACAGTGATGTATTCTATTGTACTTAATGTGCCTGACTTCTCTAATGTAAATGTGTAGATTTAAAGGCTCCGTGCATGTTTAAATTGTAGGGTGGGGGGTCTGTTACCCAACATACTTTATGGGTTCTGGTTGAGACTCTCGAGGTCATGCTTAAAGGTCTTGGTTAAGGGAAGATGTGAATAAAGGAGTATGCGCTGACGCCTCGCCTGTGCTCTCTTGTGTCTCTCTTCTCCGAGTTCCTTCTTTTGTGTCTCCTAGCGTCAGCAGCATCTTGGCCGTTCCTTCCCATCTGTATGGATATTTGATACGGAGCTACGGCATGGTTTTGTGAAAGTGCTGACATCCGTGATTATCTTCCGATATCTATCCGTCGATTCACGGGTGTTGAGTACACATCGGAGAACAAAAGTCTGACAATCTGACCACCAGCATGTTTCTATGGAAATCTGCGTGAAGTGTCTTATCATGCATTGTCTGTGAAAGCGAGTAACAGGTCACTCAAGCCCCCTTTGAGTTAACAAGTAATTAACATGTTTGGCGAATCAGCCGTCTCATTAACAAACAAGGCAGCCGTCTCCTCTCCTCCTCTGATCTCACTCCAAAACAAAGAGGCCAGTTCACAGTGGACATCAGGAACCAAATACTGCCTGCCTTTGATCTTTAAATTCACCCTTTGAGAGCCAGAATAGACGTTTACCCACACCGGGGTATCGAGGAGATGTCGTACAGCATCTGAACTAGATCTTGCAGTGTTGTTGTGGAAAGTGAAGAGAAGCTCCTGGTGTTAGTCGTGCAGTTGAGCGTTTCTTTGTGTCTCTTTTTTTTTTCGCACAAGGCGTGTGATGATATGAAATTTTCATCTAGTAATTGCCTAAGCTTTTATTACAGTTTATAACGACGTCAAAATGTTGTATTTAAAAAGAAAGGGTACACATTTACCACAACCTGGCTGATCAGGCAGCAATTAAACTGACAAAAAGACTCAGCGGGCATTTATCACACACAAAGGCTACCCAAAATGCTGTCTACCTAGGCAGCCTAATTCATGCTGCTTATCAGCAGTCGTGACTGTACTTTAATTTAAAAAACACTACTTGATGATGCGGTATATCATAACAGATAATGACATGTACCAGTTATGTGCAATGCATACAGGAATTAGAAGAGCTTGAGTGTGTGTGTGCACCAAGTGTGCCTCTAGACCTGGCTTGTAAAGCCGGACCATGTGTTGGACAGTCAGCCCCGCTTGGCAACGTCTCGCCCTCATGACCTCATCAGTCTAATTACACCCCACTCCAAAACAACAGATGCTTCAGTGCCATTGGGGGGTAACGAAAGAGCAGTGGAGGTGGGGGAGGAAAAGAGAGAGAGAGGAAAAGAGAAGAGAGACCATGGCAAGCCCTTAAGGAATACGACACTCATGAGATACACTGAATAATTTAGCAGACAGAAGAGAAGAAGATTATTAATGTTTTTTCACCTGGAGCCACTAAATCAATTGATCGATGCCCAGTAGTACTACACAGAGAAATATACCCAGAATGCCAAGAGGTCATCACGAGCAGGACAGCTTTACTGTGTGGCGCTTTGCTGTGATGTGGGTTCATTCAAACGCACTTTGTTTTATACACTGAAATTGACCATCGATCAGTGAAAATCATCAGGCTGTTAGACTGGGGCTGTCAGATTGCTCAGATATTAATCGTTTCATAATAGTTTAATTTATAAAATGATAAAATCCACATCAGAATGTTTTAAACCGTTATACTGTTGACATGCAATTCACAGATTTATGTTATGTTTATGTTACATTTGTTTGATGTAAAGAAAGATCTTGAAATGAAAGCAGGTCAAATATATTTTTTAAAAATTATTGTAAAGATACATTTTCTGTGTGATACCACATTCAGTTCGATTCAATTCAAAATGATTTATTTGTATAGAACTTTTAACAGTTGACATTGTCTCAAAGCAGCTTTACAGAACTTAAACATAAAACAAAAGATTAATATACAGATGTATGTACACATGTATGTATTTAACGATGTCCAGCAAGCATGCGAGTGGTTCGTTTATTCAGCCCATGTAGAACGAACTTGAAACCTGGATAGCATACGAGATGTAAAATAAAATACAATATAATAACATTTTATGAGTATATGAATAAACCAGTATAAATAAAATGATACTGCCTCTTTGGAGTTTTCTCTGCGGCTCAGTTTTGTGCCTGGGTAAATATATTTTGACAGATGTATATGCAGAGGAGGTTTTTGTAATATTTTTCTCTCTAGAGTTCATTAAGTATAGTTACTGATTACTAAGCGAAGTGGTTTGCTTGTTTTGGCAGGTGGTTTTGCAGGCTGCGGGGGACGTGCCATGCCAGCCAGGCTTCACCCAGCAAGAGTACAGCGTCGTTGTCAATGACATCATTACAGAGGGACAGGCCCTGCTTAAAGGTGAGTGAGGAAGTCATTTGTAATCTGTGGATTCAATTCTTGCAGCATTTACTGCTTGATGTTAGAGATGGTTGAAGGCAAGCGTGGCAGATTGCAGCAGGATTCTATCTTTTTTTCGGCTGATGAGAAAATAGCATGTATTTGTGTGTCGGTGTCAGGTGGGGGTGTGCGCCCGGTTTGTGTGACTGTGTTTGGTTTTATGTGAAGGCAGAGCAGGGGGACGACTAGGTTTAACCAGCTGGGTGTTTATAGCCTAGCGTACCCATGTGTGTGTTTTTTGTGTGTGAAGTAAGAGTGATGATTTTACTATGGAAGGAATGTAATTTTGTTGTGAGCGTGAGATATTTGCGGTTAAATATCAAATCGCTTGGTTTGCACACTCTGCTGAAACATCCACTGATCAATAGCATTGATTACACACCCATCCGTGGAGGCCGTCGATAGCATGAAGCCTACTCCCCCCTGTGCTCATATGGTCATTTAATCATAGTTCAAAGATCCACAGGAGCTGACTGCAGCAGGGAGGAAATGCGAATGTGGAGATTTTACACTTAGGAATTACCCACGATGCCTTTTGTTCAGGGCTTTGATATGAAGGGGGATGCTGTTTCGCAGCTAACCGAAAGACAAAAGCATTCCTTGTGTAAAATTTCTATCATCCCTTTCCCTCTTCTTTTGGGATTGTTGTTTGCGCTTGTCATCAATTAAGATGTCTGTTGATAAAGATCAGAAGGCATCATGCTGACTGTCTTAAAAGAAGTTAAAAATAAAGATGGCATGCGCTAAGAAGGAAAGAAATTCCTGGAGATAACACAAAATTAAGCCAGATAAAGATAAGAATCTTCTCTGAAGTTTTTAAATGAATCTTTGAATGTTTGTGTATTTCAGTTTCCTGTGTGCCATTATTTAGACTATTACTCGAGTAGACTGGCTAGCTAGGTAGCTAATTAATGGTTTCACACATATCAATTAAATGTTTATTTGTTTGTGTTTTGAATGGAGAAACTTGCTAGCTCAGCTAATCCTGAGGCAAAACATAACTTTCCTCAAATCCTCCATTGATTAATTTACAATACCATGAAAATATGAGTGTTAAGTATTATATGAGTATTATTCATGTGTTATTAACTGAAAGTCTGTTTTCACCACTCATTTAGAGCCCATATTAGAGTTGCAGTTTCCCTTGATCATTTTAGATAAACCTCAATGAACAGAAGATTTCAATTTTATTCCACATTACTTGTTATGCTGTAACTTTTTGAAATAAGCTGTTATCCTGTTACTTTTGATCTGTGGAAATTTGCAGCACACACACACACACACACACACACACACACACACACACACACACACACACACACACACACACACACACACACACACACACTGACCAAAAGCAATTAAAACAAAAGAAACAACCATGGCTTTAGATTTCACACAGGGAGTCTACATTTCACAGCCCGCGGGGAGTTTCCAGTACTCTTTTTACGTGTGTGTGTGTGTGTGTGTGTGTGCGCGCATGTGTGTGTGTGTTTGTGTGTGTCCAGTAAAACTGCTCTTGGTAAGTTATACACTTACAAAGGGGAGACAGTTGATATAAGTGTTGACTCACAGACTTGCTTCCTGTATTTTTTCAAGCAACATGACATTCTCACACACACACACACACACACACACACACACACACACACACACACACACACACACACACACACACACACACACACACACAAATCCTGTCCTTTACTGCAATCTCATCCCTTGTCTCTGTTGGATCTCAGTTAATACCTTTACTTGCTGTATCTTTTGCTAATGCAAGTGTGAAAACCTCATCCTTTTCATTCATCTCTCTCTTTTTTGGCCAGTGTGTGCCACAGGGGGTTTGACCCCTGTACGTGGATTAGTGGGAGTCTCTTGTCTAACATGAGGAGGATGTTTTGTTTCAGTAACACTCATTCATCACCTCCTTTTAAAAGCAAATGACTCAGGGATGAATACTTTCTCCGCTCCCTCCTGTCTGTCCTTTTCAGCTGAGGAGTAATACCATGTGAAGCTTCTCATTGCCTAACCGAGCTGATCCACACTGATAAAATGTACCTATGAAGCAGCACAGGACTGTGAGACAGGATACAGGCACAGGAACTTCCTATGAATCTCCTGTCTCATCTTTATTCATCTTTCCTTTTCTGTATTATTTATTCGCTATCACAGGTCACTCAAGAACATTTTCAGTCAGTATAAACAAATAAATTACTGTATCGGTGCAAGTCTGATTTTCCCTCTGTTAGGATAACCTTACACAGAATTTTAGTGGTTGAAGAAATGGCCTTCCAATTTTACACACTTACCTAAAAGCATTTAAGGCCTCTCAGAGGGCAGAAATGGGTTTGATGTCACCATTTATTTTGAAGATATAAACAATTGTGTGGAAAAAAAACTTCATTTTTTAGAACTTTTCTACAAATATATTGCCCACAGTATCCTAGGTAAAAACAGATATACTTATGAAACTATAAATTCTTAAACCCCCGAGTGCCTGCCTTCATACGAGCCATTAACCACCACAGTGGAGTGCGACATGCTATTCAGTGTTGAACAGTAACACAACAAAACAAAGTAAAAATAGTACAGTAACTAGAAACGTATTTACTGTTGTGTGTTACGTTATTTTTCATGGAAATCACCGGAAAAAAAAATTCGCTTATATGTACCACCCCACTTTGTTAGCAACACCCAAATATCCTGATCAAGTCAAAAATCAAGAAGCTTTTATTGTCATTTCAACCATATATAGCTGTTGCAGTACATAGCGAAATGAGACAACGTTTCTCCAGGATCAGGGTGCTACATAAAAACAAAGACAGGGCTAAGGACTTGTAAGTAGTCCTAGCCACATGAAGTGCAACTGTGCAACCTGTTATATATGGTATATTGTGAAAATTGTGTCTTCAACTTCTTTTTCCTTCATGTGTTCAGCACCGAATCCAAAAACCAGAATTGCGTGAAACTTTTCCATGTTTTCTTTTTTCTTCCCTTCTTCCATTCTTTTTTCTTGAAAAAAGGATAAAAAAATGTTGACAGAAGTAACTCACTTTGCCTTGTTAGAAGAGAGTGTGATCACAACGGAGATGTAGAGTTTGTGAGGTGATTACCGCACTGATCAGAACCCACAAACACAGACAAATATACACAGAGAACTTCTCCAGAGGTGTGTGTTTGATCAATTCTGATGAAAGGAACTGAGAGAACCTCAAGCTTCAAGGTTTTTTTTTTGTTCATTTTGCAAAACTTACACAAACCCAAGTGAATCTTGATTAGAGAGACACAGAAAGAGAGTGAGAGAGCGAGAGAGAGAGAGAGAGAGAGAGAGAGAGAAACAGAAGACCATTTTTGGCCTGGGATGTGGGGAATTTCTTGCAGCTTGTCCAATCAGAGAGCAGCAGTGAGGTCATCAGTATGCAGGTCAGTGCTTTTCTATGGGCTGACTGAACTGGAATTAAAGGAAGAACAGACAGTGTGTGTGTGTGTGTGTGTGTGTGTGTGTGTGTGTGTGTGTGTGTGTGTGTGTGTGTGTGTGTGTGTGTGTGTGTGAAGGGGTATTTGGGGAACTTGCTTTTGTGTGGGCTGTTTTTTAAATGGTAATATGAACTCTTAAGTCCGGCCCCTAATTAACAGGTTTTGACTAAATGAATAAACGCCCAATTGTCCTTGAAGTTCACGCTATAGATTGTGATTTATTTCTTTTTGGAATAGTTGCTTTATTTAGTCACTCAAACTGTTTGTGGGACAAAAAAACCTTTACTGGCTTAATTGATTAAATAATTATTCAACTACAGCTGAAACTATTCTAAGTGTTTTATATGAGTTGCTCTAATTGCAGCGCATTAAATTCATCTTATGCTCATATATTTTAAAAACTGGAGGCACCATTTTATACCTAGTGATAAGACGCTCTACAGAAACTGGTTGAAAATGGAGCTATTGGTGATTTTTGAAACGTGTATCAAATTTTCCTACAACAGTCTAATCAAGGCATCTATGTGAAAATAAATCCTGTATTACGATAACTGACATAACATGATGTCATTTTGATAAGTTAAGTAGCTAGCTGTGTAAGATAGCCAAACTTAGCTAGTTATGTTAGCCTGATAGTTTCCATTGTGTTCCAAGTTCATTTAAGGGTTTATCTCAGTGTCATGGTCAGTATTGATTTAGAAACATTTAAGGCACTAGAGGTTGCTGTATATGGATGGAATATCTTAGTGTTTACTTAAATAAACAGGAAGTGTCAAATCCAAGACCCACGGCCCAGATAAGACCGTCTGACTTGTTTCATTTGACTCACACAAATCCTTATAAGGGCTACTTCTTTACATATCTATACCACACGAGCAACATTTAGAATTCGTTCCAGCAGTTTTCTTACATACCATTGCACATTGTATGTGGGCTCGCATCTCATAAGGCCAACACCTAAAATCAACACCTATCTGGTTCATCTGATGTAAGACAGACTCCCAGTGTATAATGCATGGAGCACTGGCCTTTAGTCTGATCTGCGGGGAAGAAAAGAGATCTGTGATGTAAATCTCTGTGTTAACATTATTCATTTTGGAACTCAACTTTATAGTATATTTTCTATGAATGTGATGTACTTATATGAATCTGACTATTAGAACAATTACATGCTCCATGTGGTGTGTGTGTGTGTGTGTGTGTGTGTGTGTGTGTGTGTGTGTGTGTGTGTGTGTGTGTGTGTGGCAAAAAGCATGCACATTGTTCATACATCAGTTCACTGGTGGCTCTATCTGAACAGAGCAGACAGACGAGCTCATGCACTCATCCCCATAATTACTGAATTATTGAATCGCAGGAGTCATGAATAATTAAGAGTTATGTAGAAAGGAGGCCTGTATTAAACTAGGATAAAGATGCCAAAGCAACAAAGCGGTAAGCAACAACCTTTACTCTGGTGTCTAACTCCGAAGAAAAAAATAGATAAATAAAAAAATTCACTCTGAACAGAATCGATATTTTAACATTTTCAATCTTATGTTAAAGTCCCATAATTCTCCTAAACTAGTTAGAACAACTGAGAAAACTGTTTCATTTCTTTTCCATTTAAATTATGCTGCATTTAGAGGACAAAGTGAATCCTGAGACAGCACAAAAAGTTTGTCTATAAGCTGTACATTATTTTGTGTCTTTTATTAAGTCTCTTAAGATTACATCACCAGATTAAAGACCACAGGACCTTTAAGCAGATCCAGATCTCTGACTTTCGCTACTTTATGCTATTCCTATTTTTTTGGGGTTTGTGTGGAAGAGACAATAAGAGCACTGTTTAATCTTAGAAAAGTAGACTTAACTTTGTCCAATATCACATTCACCAAACAAGTGTTTAATAAAGCACTTATTTAGTGTCCTGAGAGTGGACACTGAAGTAATGCATCAAGTCCATCAATCCAGAGATTTGATGTGTTAAGCACATTAAAACATTAAACACATGAAATTTTACTGTTTGTTCTCTATTTAGTTATAAAGTATGTCACTATCATGTACCTCGGCTTGCTGTTATGCTAATGTGATGTTAAAAGCAATTTAACTCCTAAATCCCTGAACAGTTACAGATTACGGGTTGCATTGTTTGTGGCAAAATACCATTTGTTTCCGTTTTCATTTTTGTTTCTTCACGCTTCTAAATCTCTCTATCTACACCCCCCCCCCCCCCACACACACACACACATAAACACACACACACATACAGACACACGTACAAAGATCGACATAGCGATCGAAGCATCCAGGGTCTTTGTTTTGCTGGATCGATGTAAGGTAATGAAGTCCGTGTGTCAGAGAGAGACAGGAGAGAGCAATGAAATAAATAAATATATATGTATGTATACAGAAGAATCTGCAGTATTTTAAGAGCATCAGCTCGAGCATTTATTGGCAGACACATCAGGATGGACAATGCAATAGAAAAGGTGCAGGAAAACTATTATCAAAAACAATATCTGATAAAATCAGGAATTAGAGATAGTAATTGATCGTTGTATTGAGTAACATAAGGTTAATCAAAGCCATGATGTAATTTCAGCAGAGAGGTTGGGAAACAACAGGAAACTCTCGTTTAATATCGATATATGACTATGACTAGTTTGTCAGTTGACTTCCATAATTGCAATTTGCACATATGCCAACAGTTTCATCAAAAAATAAAGATCTAATTCATGCACGTTTGTTATATCTAAATTCACACTTAAGTTGAGTTCCCGGCTTATGTGTGTTTAGAAGATTTGTTAGAACCGAACGTAAAACTCGACAGTGATTTTTCTCCCCTACCACGTTTCTCCCATCGGCAAGGAAGTATTTGCGAACTGTCAAAGCTAAGGCACCTTGAACAGCCCAAAAATAATCGTTTCCCCCAAAATCCTTATTCTCACCTTAACTGTCTTATGTGGGCGTCACATTTTATTCAGGTGTCATGGCAGTGTCAGTCACAGCGCACGGATCTGTCTGACCCAGGCTAAGCGATGTGGGGATGTGTCAGCAGAGTCCCGGTCTCAAGGCTGTTTG